>NW_007080010.1:278044-308596 GCF_000164805.1 Carlito syrichta | reverse complement strand
GTGTGTGTGTGTGTGTGTGTGTGTGTGTGTGTGTGTGTGTGTGTGTCTGGGGTTACCGAAAAATATATACATGTTTTAATTATGACGTTCACTGAAAAGAAGGCATTAATCAAATGAATGCTAGCATCGCCATGGGACAGGCAGGAGAGTCAAAGAAAATGGCGGAAGCACAGCTGAGCGAATGTCATACTACCCATTGCTACCATAATTTAATTCAACTTCGAAAAGTAATACGTAGATAACATCTCTTAAAATGTGTACACATTTTTGGCACCCCCTATGCCTGTTTACATACTTTTTACAAAGATACTTTTTACAAAGATGAGATCTTACTTTTTCCTTAAATAATAACACTTTTACACCGTTTCATACTTTCCCATGTAACTTTATTTCATTCTGTGCTCTCTCTCTTTCTCTCTCTTTCTCTCTCTCATTTATGTGGCAATAGCCACATATGATTCCACTGAATGATTAGATACACCAAAAGTTGTTTACTGAGTCTTCTATTAATGGACATTTGTTTCCAGGGTGTTGTAATTTCACACAAGCTACAATGAGTCTATATATATTACATGAATGAATGTGTCTGTTGGATAAAGTCCAAGATGTGGAATCACAGGGTCAAAAGGCGTACTAACTTGCACTCTTATTGACAATGTGTAAGAGAGCCATAGTTTTATTTTACAAGAGGCATAGTCAGCCTTCTGCATCCATGGATTCAACCAACGTGAATTGAAGATACTGGGGGAAAAAATTACATCTGGACTAAACATGTACAGACTTTTATTGGGGGGCATTATTTTCTAAACAATACAGTAGGCAACTGTTTACATAGCACCAGGTGTGATAAGTAACCTAGAGATTATTTAAAGTATATGGGAGGATGTGTGTAGGTTATATGCAAATACTGCATGATTTTGTATCAGAGACTTGAGCATCTGTGGTGTCCAAGGGAGATCCTGGAACCAATCCCCTTCAGATACTGGGCCACGACTGTAATTGAGAATAACCCTTGTGCTCACAGAAAGACCGAGAAAGCTATGAAAGCAAAGAGTTTGCACCTCATATTCTAGACAGAGCCCTGTGTCATTTGCTAACAAGAGGAAGTGGCAGAGCTCAATGTTCATAAGACCTCCCATTTTCTTTCTTTTTTGTTTTTTTGGAGTCGAGTCGGGGTCTCACTCTGTCACTCTGGAGTACAGTGGCACAATCACAGCTTATCACAGCCTGGACCTCTTGGGCTCAGGTGATCTGGAAGTAGCTGGAAATATGCCTGTCTAATTTTTTTGATTTTTTTTTTTTGTAGAGATGAGGTCTCGCTACATTGCCCAGGCTGGTCTTGAACTCCTGGGTTCAAGCAATCCACCCACCCCAGCCTCTCAAAGTGCTGGAATTATGGGCATGAGCCTCCGTGCCCAGCCTGGCCTCCCATTTTCTGAGTCTTTCATCCAGAGTTTTTAAACTGCTGCCTTGTAGGAATTTCATTTAAGAGTCTACTGAAACATTGGGTACATGAACAACTTGGCTTCTCATCTCCTGTTGTGGGAGAAAAGCCGTAACAGGAACTATTTTGTGGATTTCTTAGTTAAGGCTCTCAGGCAATCAAGTGTAGAAAGATAGGTTAAGGAAAAGAGGGGGTGGGGGGAAGGTGTCAATTAGTGTGTTTTGCTTAATTAAGCACATCTCAAAGAGGAGGCTCTGTTTAAAGTTGATCTGGCTGCACCTCTCCTGTTTGGCATGGAAATTTGTGGGAACCTGACATCTTGCTTGGGTAGCTCATGCCACCTCGCTACAGTCAGGTTAGACAAAAAAATTTCAAGAATTATTTTAGGGTCTTTTATTTCACGCTTGGCAGAGCATAGAAAAATATTAGCTTCTAGGGCTAGACGACTGCTTTGGGACCTCCGAGTAAAAGGATTCAAGGTTAGTCATTACTATACAATTCTGCGGCTGTGACTGATTTTAACACCAACTAGGGATCAACAATTGCTAGAAAAAAATCAGACGCCTCTTGTCAGAAAGGTTTTTTTTCTCCAAACTCTAATGAATTAGGGTATTTTAACGCCTTAATTGGGCATCATGCCTCTTGGAGCAGACACTGAATTGAATTGTCAGAAAATCAAAACTTGAGTGACTAAAATCCTTTGAATATAACCAAGAAGAAGTTTGGATTCACAACCTTTTTGTTTCAAAATGCTGAATGTCGTTTTCAAAGTCTCCAGCAAACATGGCTGTATGATGCTAACCTGAGAACATTCTGTTTACAAGATGTCTCCTGGGTCAACTCAGACATTTCAGACGGGACTCAGCCTAGACCTCTCCGGTTTGCAGAACACGGCAGGCAGACATTCTTGAGAGTTGGATGGCTTAAGAGAGAGACATGCATGGCGTCTAATTAAAGTAACTTAGTCAACTTTCTGGAAGATTTTTTTCCCCACAACCCCCTCCCTTTCTATCTAAAAAGAAACGTAACTAAGCACCAAATATTTTTCTTTCTGCCAGTGTTTTGGGGGTTTTTTTGGCTCCTGTTTGCAGCTCAGACATTATGGAAAACTGTATTGCCTGGCAGACATGTCTCTGGGTAGCCGAGGAAATAAAAAGGAAGCAAAACCTCATTCATTTCTTTTCCATGAGGAAATAATATCTGGAAGAGTAAACGCTGTCTGCTACAGTTACAATTCAGAAGGGAGAGCTAAGCTTTGCCTCTGAAAGTTAGGACTTTTTTGTGAAGGACATGGGAGGTCTTTGCTTGGGCTGGAAGAATTCTATAGGTCACGTTGAAAAGACTTTAAGTTTGTCAGCTCCGCTTCCTATAGGTGAGATGATGATATATGTGATACATATATATATGAGAGATGAATTTTTACTCGTGTCAGAAAGTAGGAAAATTCACTTCAGTCCTGGAGTATTTATTTGAAAGTATTTTAGAGAGATTTCATGAGAGCAAATACGTGACAGCCTTGTCAAGCATTTTAACCTTGACTGCAATTAATACCCACTAACCAAGAAATAAACTCAAGACAATTAGGTTTTCTTGTACCTGCTATAAACACACACACACACATGCGCGCACGCACGCGCACACAGACACACACACACACACACACACACACACACACGTAATATTTTGACTTTGCCTTTCTGAAAAGCAACTTGTATTTTAGTCCTTGGGACCCCTTTCCCAAAAGAGAAAAAAGATGGATGGATGGATAGATGGGTAGATGGATATAACCCAACACACTGGCTGTTTACCTGAAGAAAACTTGGAATGCAACTTCTTTGAAGGAAGAACCATATAAAATCGCTATTTTTGGAAGCTAAAATGACCAGAGCCTAGCCATTGTTTTTATGTTTTAACCTAATAGAATATGCATCCAAACACACGTGAACTTTTTTTTGCCTTTACTAGGCGCTTAGCAATGTGTGCAAAGCGTCAATCACACAGTTGATGAATCTTCTTTCCCGTTTTGGCGTTGCCTACCGGGAGATCTTTTTGGTGCTTTAAATCCTGTGTGTCTAATTTCTTTAAAAACGTCTCGGTCTTCATGCAGCTAATAAGCAGCAGTAATAAAGCCTTCGTTTGTCCAGTTGCCAGCCTTCCCATTTGGCCAGCAAGCCTGGCTTGAAACCCCACACTGGGCTCTTGTCCACTTTTCGTGAGTCTGCTCACCCCCTCCCTCTTCTTAGCCGGCACTCTGGACAACAGTCAGAAATCAGAAGGGCTTTATTTCCTTAAGCAAGTCACTTCTTTCAGTGTTTCTGGCATCGCCTTGGCGCAGTGGCTTTCCAATTGATGACCACAGCCCACAGTAAGAAACACATTTTACATAACGACGGAGCATACAAGTGGGATGTGTCTGTAACGCAAACAAAAGTCTCACCCAACAATCCTTACTCTTCATAAACGCAATGAACTCTGGTGCTTTCCAGTCCCTTCTGTCTCATTTTTTAAAAGGTACTGCTCGCTCCCCGCTAAATTGATTTCACAACCCACTTATGGGGTGGGACCCATAGTTTGAAAAACACTGCTTTAGTGTGTTTGATTCAACCGTGGAATGTTCAGTCTTGGCAGTCAATCACAGGCTCGCTTATATCGGCAGAAAAAAGGCAGGACTATTCATTGCTAGGAACCCGGTGAAAACATCCTTCGGCAGCTCCTCAGAAAACTTCTTTAATAACAGTGGAAATAAACAGGCATTACATCTCTTAACGCAGGACAGCCTCAGCCAGAAAAACAACAAGGGGTTAAAAAAAAAAGAGCTGTCACATACTCTCAGAAGGTAGATGGAATCCCACAGAACCTGGTTCTAGACCCCTGCACTGTACAAAGTTGACAACCAGAAAAGCTTGGCCTGTCTTCCAGGTAGTAAGGAACACATAGGATCCAGGCCATGGAGACGACGGCTCACAATGTTGGTTTAGAAAGCCTGGCTCCATGGCTGCCAATCATACTTTGTTTCTTCTTGGGCCAGGAACTGAGTCGCCTCAGGCTTCTCGCCACTGGCTGGCTTCATCCATGTCTTGGCCTTGACAGCTTCCTCTTACTGCCCTTGGGTCCAGCTCTGGCCACTTGGGTGAAAACATGTCTTCTAGAATTGGGGCAGACTAGAAGATGCTCTTAAAACCTGAAGGAACTTCACTGAGATACTACCTAACTCCAGTCAAGATGGCCATCATCAACTCAAAAAAACAACAGATGCCAGAGAGGATGCGGGCGAAAAGGGAACACTTCTACACCGTTGGTGGGAGTGTAAGCTAATACAACCTCTGTGGAAAACAGTTTGGCGATTCCTAAAAGATCTAAAAATCAACCTCCCGTACAACCCTGCCATCTCCCTACTGGGAATACACCCGAAGAAACTCAAATCACTCTTTGAAAAAGATACCTGCACATGCATGTTTATTGCAGCATTGTTCACAATAGCAAAAACATGGAACCAATCGTGCTGCCCATTGAAAGAGGACTGGCTAAAAAAAAAATGTGGTACATATACACGATGGAATATTATGCAGCCATAAAGAAGGACAAAATCATGAACTACACAACAACTTGGATGGATTTAGAGTCTGTAATACTGAGTGATGTATCACAGAAGCAAAGAACTGAGTATCATATGTGCTCATTCATAAGCGGACCTTGAACAATTATCGTAATACTATAAGAAAAGGACTGGCAGTTGCGGGAAATTGCCAGGGCGGGGAGGTGGGATTGGCAGCAGTGGGAATCTGCCGAGCCTGGGGCACACCTCATCAACAAGGGTACCGGCATAATGAACATTTGTATACCTAACCCTGAACTGTACCCCAAATCATTAAAATTAAAATATATATATATATATATCCAGTCAAATAAACTAAAATAAATAAATATGGACCATCAACTGCAACTTGGAAAATATCCAGCAAATACAGCTTCTGCTGTATTTTATTAACATTAAATCAAACTTGGAATCTTAAAAAAAAGGAAAAAGGAAAGAAAACCTAAAGGAAGTCATGTATCAGGTGCCCCGATGCCACGAGGTGTCAGCGTATCACGTCAGAACCCTGTTCAGTACTACTCAGGAGCTTGAGCTTTTATGAAGCTAACGACGTAGAGAAAATCCAAGATGAGTACACAGTCGTTTCTGTGCTTAGCAGTTTTAATTCTGTGAGTAAATGTTGTTCCTTTCTCCTCCCAGTCTTTGGTTACTGGTGTTTCCTTTTTAAGCTCATGCCAAAGTGGGGTGGGAGTTTATCAGATAACAACAGAGTGTGGACTGGATCGAATCAGTTCAGGAACCTAAATCTGGATTGTTTCCCTACAGTGCATTGTTGGGTTCTGCCTTCAAGATTTGTTGCTCCCCGCACCATGCAGAAAATATTTTTTTAAAGCCATCAATAGAATTTCCTGATGATAAAGATTCTTGAACATTCTCTAGGGTTGCAGAAGAAAGCTGGGACTTCTGTCTCACTGAGAATTAGTTTTCTTCTCTCTCTCAAATAGACCAGCAAGTGCTAGAAGAGCTCTCCCCAGGGTATCAGAACCCCAGGATCACTTGAATTTCACTTATGAACTACACTGCAGCAACCTGGTAGAAGTTATGCTTCCCTGTGACTGATTTTTCTCTTCTCTAAAATGGGAAAATTCACCCTTGGCCTACGTTGTTCATGGAGTGGGTGAAAGCCTTAAATAAAATAATATACGTGAAAATACTGTGACAGACATCAAGTCCAACTGCTGGATTCTTTTTCTGTTTTAGATCAACCAGACCTGAAGCAAAGGAGGGGCCCTTTAAGTCCTGTAACCCTACAGGTGGGATTTTTGTTTTTATTTTTTGAGTTGGAATCTCACTCTTATCGCCCAGGCTGGAGTGCAGTGGCCGCTCCCAGCCACTGCAACCTCGACCTGCTGGGCTCTGGCGATCCTTCCTCCTCAACCTTCCAAGTAGCTGGAACTACAGGTGTGTGCCACTACCCCCAGCTAGTTTTTGTGATTTATTGTAGAGGCAAGGTCTCACCAAGTTACCCAGGGTGATCCTGAACCCCTGGACTCAGGCAATCCTCTCGCCTTGGCCTCCCAAAGTACTGGGATTACAGGCTTGAGACACTGCATCCAGCCACGAGTGTAATTTTTGTGGTTAATGTGTAGAGCTTAGACATACTTAAAGGAGTGAGCGTAAAACCGAGGGCATGGTAGGGGATGCCGAACAGAGTTATTCAGTAGCAAGGGAAAGAATACAAAAAAGGAAACACATGTAGGTAGCTGTGAAAGACCCACTGCCTGGGGTCTGCAAGCTATAGTGCATATTCCAGAAGCTCTCAAGAAGAGCTCGGTTTCCACAAACTACAGAGCCATTAGAGGACTGCTTAAGTACGGTCCCTACTTCTCCTGAATGTTGATTCTTTTTCACTGGACTTTGCCCAACTTCCATCAAACTTGAGCTTCAGCTTCTCAATTTACAGCAGCACACTGAAATTGAAAGTGAGAAGGGCTAGTTTAAACCCCACTCGATATTCCTTCCAGACCCCCATCCCACCCAGGCCAGTGGTGAGAAAATGTTAAATATGCCCTTCCTCATTGCAACAGGCCGGCTCGTCAGAGAAATAAAGGTAAAGAAAGGTGTAAAAAATGCCATTTTTATGGAAAGAGAGACGTGTTATGATGAGGAAACTTTGTTTTGATATAAAATTTCTTTTTCTCCTTGTCACATTGTGGTATTAGGCCTTGAAACTGAGTTTCAGCAAGAGTAAACATAACTGCTAGTGAAATGTATTGAACTTGAGGTAAGCACCCTCAGCCTAAGAGTGGATCAATACTCTTCACCTGTAGATACCCGTGACCTAGCTGTTGGTCCAAATGCAGGTTTTTGAGACGTTTGGAAGAGAAAACCTCATCGCTGAGACTGAAATATTAAGCCACGTGCATCCAGATGGCTGTGCACAAAATTCCTCCCTTGCTTCTTAGCTAACGATGCCAACAGGGTTGAATAGTGGAGAAGTGGAGTGTGTCTGGGATTTCTTTCTTCACATCTGTAGGCGTCTTCTTGAGCCAAGCTAAATGAAAGTATTGAAAACAATGCTTTCTTCAGAGAGTTGTTATTTTATGAAGGTATCTTGGTAGTGTTGAACCCTGTGTTGCTGATGAAGGGTTATAAATGGGGAACATTTATAACTACAACAAAATGCCATAGACTAGGTGACTTGAGCAGCAAACATTTATTTCTCAAAGTTCCAGAAGCTTGGAAGTTCAAGGTCAAGGTTCATTGACTGGTGAGGACCCACTTCCTGGTTTGCAGACGACTGTCTTCTCTCTATGTCCTCATATGGCCTTCCCTTGGTGCATTATATACAGACAGAGATCTCCCCCTTCCTCTTCTCATAAGGGGACTAATCCCATCATGAAGGTACCACTCTCATGACCTAATCTAAACCCAACACCTTTTAGAGACCCTGCCCTCAAATACCATCACATTGGAGGTTAGGTCTTCAACATATGAAGGGCCCTGGGAGCACACAAACATTTGGCCCGTAACAAGGCATAGCCCTCCTAAGAGCATTAGAAAGTGTTAAAAAGATTCTTACCTTAAGGACCAATGTAACGCAAAATCACCTTTACTCTAGATTAAGAATGGATGATAATTTAGCCATGGCTTATCTGGTAACAGACGTACTGTTTTCTTGGACAGTTAGGGTTCAATGGTCAGTCTTTCAGGAGGAAAGTAAATCAATGTGGCATCAGAAACTGGTTCGATAGCTTAGGAGGGTAAGGTGATAAATAATTATCTTTTAGCCAAGGCAGCCGGGGTTATGGAACCATTTTTGTGCCATGGATGCTTTTGGTCATCTAGTGAAGTCTGTGGACCCCTTCTCAGAAATACTTTTTAAAGTAGGGAATATAAAAGCTCTAAAAATCGACCTTCCATATGACCCTGCAATCCCCCTACTGGGAATATACCCTGAAGAACACAAATCACTCTATAAAAAAAGATACCTGCACACGTATGTTTATCGCAGCATTGTTCACAATAGCAAGAACCTGGAAACAACCATGCTGCCCATCAAAAGAGGACTGGATTTAAAAAATGTGGTACATATACACGATGGAATACTACGCAGCCATAAAAAAGAACAAAATCATGAATTTTGCTGCAACCTGGATGGAACTAGAGTCTATAATACTGAGTGACCTCTCACAAAAACAAAAATCCGAATATCACATGTTCTCACTCATATAATGGATCTTGAACATCCAATGCAATACTATGAGAAAATGACGGATGGTACTGGGAAACTATTGGGGGGGAGGGGGATGGGATTAACAATAGCAAATATCTGTCGGGGGATAGGAAAACACTTCTTATCTACAGGGTGCCTGAATGAAACGTCATTGTACACCTAACCCTTAACTGTACCCCACAAAACCATAATAAAAAATACTGATTAATGAAAAAAAAAAATAAAGTAGGGAATAAAATACACACGCTTGCAAAGGAAACTAATTATATTAAAGTAGAACTTTATCCCTGGGTCTTTGGGTACCATGGTCCACAGACCACAGGTTAAGAACTCCACATACTTAAAGTTCAGAAGATAAGTTAGGAAGAGTGAGAAGGTGGAAACAAACTCAGTATTTTCAGTGTGTTATAATTACTTTCTTACAAGGCAATGAAATACGGGGTTCTGAACTTTTCTAAAAGTAGCATAAGAGCTCATCACAGTTGAGGAGAAAGCTCCAGAGAATGACCACAGAAACCTTAGCTTCTTTTGCTGATTATCTTTTCTCTTAGGGACTTTCCAGATGTTTTTCAAGATTAGATGTTTGTATTTTTCTGTTGAGCAAGCAAACATGTTCACTTTTCTGATTGTAAATAGTTCCAATTCTCCATTTATGGAATCAAAGTACCAATCAACTTACGTTCTCTGAAGGTTGAAATTAAAATAGAGGCCAGGCACAGTGGCTCACGCCGGTCATCCCATCACTTTAGGAGGCCGAGTCAGGAAGATCACTTGAGGTCAGAAGTTCAAGACTAGCCTGGGCAACATAGCGAGACCCCCATCTCTACAAAAAAAAATTTTTTTTTCTTAATTAACCAACATGGTGGCATGCAATTGTAGTCCTAACTACTCGAGAGACAGAGCAGGAAGACAGTTGGAGCCCAGGAGTTCGAGGCTGCAGTGAACTATGATGGCACCACTGCACTCCAGCCTAGGCAAGAGCGAGACCCTGGTTCTAAATTAATTAATCAATTAATTGATTATAAATATAAGGCATGAAAGCTGCATATTCATCAGTGAGCTGATCTGGGCATCTGCACAATGAGTACTGTGCTGATTACTGGAATTACAGGGAGTTGGAGACAAGGTCCCTGCCCACAAAAAGTTAATGATCTGGAGGCAATGACAGACACATAAAAAGACAATTTCCAAACAGTGCAATTGCTGGTTTTTTTCAAAAAACAAAAAATTTGTTTTCTCATATGTTGCAACTTAAATAGATGGTTGGGAGATGTCTTTCTTTTCTGTAGATCTGGGTTATTTTTAAGTAAAAAAAAAAAGTCATCCTTTTGTCAAAAGTATAACATTATGCTTCCTATTCAAGAAGGAAAAATGAGTTTTTCCTGGAGATGCTGAGCAGAGCTTCAGAGGTTAAGTAGTCCACCCCCCTGCCTTTGGGCAAGACATTTGCAGACCTCACAAATGGAATGAAGTCCGCTGGATGTCTTAAATGTTACACACCTCTCTTAGCCCATCTTACCGACTTCAACAATGCTAAAACTATTTCTACTTTCTTTTCCAGCTTCTTTATACCTTTTCTGTCAGTTCTGAAAACGGAAATTAACCAGACATTATCATAGCTTTTATACACTTCATCTGTTTGATCAAATAAAATCCTAATGAATTAGCGAGAGAGTGAATAAGTGGGTTCACAAGGTGTTGCGAATCTTTTCTATTTTGCACTCTGTAATTTCTGGTCCCTTTAATTTTTCTGCATATCTTCTGCGCTCCAACCTCATTACAAATTTCTTTAACCCACCTTAAACCCCCAAGACCCTCTTAAGATGAGAAAAACAGGACTAGGTTTCTCCCTCTTTGGAAGGAAAATCAAGCTTAATGAAACTGTATCCATGCATGCTGCAGATAGCATAGTTATTGGCAGGTGAATGCATTATTAATAATACCACTCCTTAATTGAAGGCATTAATTATTTGGTAAATGCCAAAGTGCCGACTTATTGTAACAAACGAATTTTGGAGAAAGTGCCAGTAATTCTTCATATCTCAAACGTATATGTGACATTACTTTGGCCAGGAAAACCCCTGAGGAGAGCCATCCAGAAGGCAGCAGGTGAAATTTGGGGTGGCTTGGAAGTAGCCTAATTCTACATATTCCTAGTTCTAGTTTCTAGAACCTGTTGGTAAATGACATAACTATAACTTTGCTAACTTTCCACCCAAAATGTTATATCAATGAAAAACTCACATAACTCATAGATTTCAGACTTGAGAGGGAATGCCAAGGCTTCATGGACCGGTCATTCTCAAAATGGTGTCCTTAGACCAGCAGCATCAGCATTACCTGGGAGACTTAAGAAATCAGAGTCTTGGGTTTGCCCCAGACCTACTGAGTCAGAAATTCTGGGGGTGGGGCTCGGTGCTGTGGATTTCAACAAGTTCTCCGAGTTGATTTCAATGCACACCGTATTTTGAAAATCACTGATGGTTTAGATCGCACTGTTGACGTTTTGGACCATTCAATTCTTTGGTTGGGTGCTGTCCTGAGCATTGAATTGTATCTACCTTTGCATCCTCAGGACCGAGCCCCATGCCTTGCACATTATAATAATAATGATGGCTCAGACATACTGCCTAGGTGCCAAGTCATAGATAGAGGGCTAAGTGTTTTGAAGTTCATTTTCTCGTACCATCTCCACTGAGGCACATCCTGTCATTGTTCCTTTTTTGCAGATAGCAAAATTGAGAGTTGTAAAGTTAAGATATGTTGTTCAAGGTCAAAATCTCAAGAAACAATAGATCCTGGATTGGTACCCAGGGATTTTGATCCCTGAGCTCAGGCTGCTAGCCACTGCACTATTAGAAATGCTTCCTGGATACCTGGTGTGTGCAGTCACACCTTAGTAAAGACTGAGTGACTGGGTGAATGGTCGACTTGACTATTTGGAGCTAATGGCGAAAGCTTTTAGATGACTTACCTGAAAGTTCACTCATCAACCAATTGTACATTGGGGATAACAATTATTATCTACTAACTGGCAACATGAGGGGGTAGGGATGATTTAGAAACCGCCCAAAACAGTGCCTCTCAGTGAGGTCACCTACAGTAAAGACATGTGAATTTGACCTCAGCATCCAAGTGTCTAGTGGCTTAACTCAGAAGGCTGCCTACAAGAGCATGGAAGGAGATTAATAAAAGAAATAGAATAGCGGGCAGGTTCCCAGACTCCCTTCTTCTCTAGTAGTCCCTGGACATTTCAGTACCTGGGAAAGGATCGGAGTGTTGGAGTGTTGTCAGTTGTAGCTCAGACCCCAGTGTCTATCAAGATCACCTGGGGAGAGCATTTTCGAAAGGTAGAGGGTTGTAAGAGGTGCAGCTGGACGGCTGACTCAGAATCTCAAAGGTCTCCCAGTGACTTGGCTGTGCACCAAGGGCTGAGAGTCTCTATTTCATCATCTCCTCCCAGTCAGTTCATAAAGTCCAAAGCAGGTGGCAGAAAAGCCAGCAGAAGTCGCAAAGTTAGGTTGCTCTCAAAAACCCAAACAGGTGAGACACAATGGCTCATGCCTGCAATCTCAGCACTTTGAGAGGCTGAGGCAGGAGGGTTGCTTGAAGCCAGGAGTGCAAGACCAGCCTGGGCAACATAGTGACCTGGTCTCTACAAACAATTAAAAATTAGTGGGGCACAGTAGTGTCCACCTGTAATCCCAGCATCTTGGGAGGCTGAGGAAGGTGGATTGCTTGAGACCAAGGGTGGGTGGTAACAGAGCAAGACCTTGTTTCTGTGAGGAAAAACAAAACAAAACAAAACAAAACCAATACCATATTCCCATCCACTTAGGCTGAACCAAATAAATAGAAATGCAGCCCCAGTATCAATGTGACATGATGGTGGTGCCCAAACATGGCTTCAAATGTCAGCTCCTTCTCTTCGACTCCTTTTCGCTGTAAAAGAAACTGTCAGACAAAGGGTTCAACAGCAGACAAACTAGCCACAGGTGCCTGACCAATCGTAGGCTGGCCCCTCAAGTTGAACATTCTAAAAAGGGCGGAAGTGTCCTCAGAGATCATTCAGCTAAATTTCTTCACTTAAGAGATGAAGAAGGTGAGACCCATCGGTATAGGCCACTTCAAAAGTTTTATACATTTAGAAGTGATCATTCATGCTTTGGTCAAACCGACAGAGTATTTTTTTTAAACATCCTGTTTAACATAATTTTCAATTGTCTGAGACTATAAATCTTTTTTGCACAAAGAAAATATGATCTTTTTTATCTTTGTGTGAATTTAAAAATGACTGCTACCTGCTGCTTTCTATATTCTTTCTCCAAACAAATATTTATGTTTGTGTTGAAACCCAAGAAGCAAAGTTCCTGTTTCGACAATAGTTGGAAGTGAAAAGTGCCAAGCAAGAACTTAGTGGTTTGCTAGGAACAGCAGAGGACAGGATAAGGGAAGATTCCCTGTCCTCTGATGCCAGCGTATCACTCAAGTTCCCTGGGTCCTGCCGATCTGTAATCAGCACATTATGTGACAGTGTCAGAACAGAGTTCTTTGAACTGAAAATAAACTAAAATCTAGGCGAGTTGCAGGTTCCTTCAGTCCTCAGGAGAGGTCTAGTCACAGCCAGCTGGAATTGGAGAGTGTTCTTGCAGTAAAAACGGAAACATCAAGATCACCTGATCAGGGAGTTCAAACTGGAAGGGGTAACAAATAATGAAATCAATGCAGCGGTCTCTATCCGGCCTTTCTAATGAAAAATAAGGGATTAATATGGAAGCTATCAGAATACATCACTCGTAGAAAGGCATAAGGTTAAGGATTATTTTATGAAACTTCTGTGTTCAGAGAGAGCGTGTGAGGAGAGAGAGAGAATACAAAATATGTTTCTTATTATAGATTATCTAGTCCAGTACCTTCGCTTTACAGATATCAAAAAAAAGGCCAAATGTGATTAAGTGACTTCCCCCAAGTTTCACTATTATTTAATTTAAATTAAGAAAGTAATTTTTTTTAAATCAACTATAGCCTTTAAAAACCCCGTTGTTCCCAAAATCTAAATAATAATGATTCTACAAACAATGACACAAATTTTCCTTAGACAAAACCCCGGAGCATGATTGGAGGACCCATAGCATCTATTCCCATGGGACGCTGGAATAATGGTCGTATTGAGTGCTAAGAACTTTGTACAGTGTATCAGGGAACTCTTGGTATCAATGAGCTCTGTGTTAAGTACTTTGTATGAACTCCATCATTCACTTCTCCCACAATGAGGCAGGTACCCTAATTATTCTCTTTTACAAATGAGTAAACATAAGCTCAAAGAGATGGCAATCACTCTGCTCCCAAGTGAAAAGGCTATAGTGTGAATCCAGAACCTCAGCTTACAAGCTCGCTGTTCTGTCTCCCTTTCTCTTCCATCAAGACTGAGCTGGAAGGTAAAGAAGGATTCTCTGCCCAAATTCTCATAGATACCCATATATTGAGAGTTCAGATAGTATACATTTTATAGGTAGAATAAAATGTACATTTTATAGGTAGAATAAAATGCTCATCAAAGTAAGTATAAGAAGCCTCTCACAGAACAAGAAATGGAAAGGCTGATGATACACAGTATTTAAGTGAAGTCTTTGCTGGCAATAAAGTCACCTGTTGGGCTCAGTGTTTCTTAAAGTTGACTTAACCAATAACTTCTAACTGGGAAAGCAGTAATGTGGTATTTGACCAGTGAGCTTCCCTTTTTCTAGGCAGGTACCCTGTGAAATTGACTGCTTTATATGTCTCTCACAGGATATAAATGCTTGGAGTTATGGTAGCAGGAAAAAAAAAAGAAAGAAAGAAGATAGAAAGAAGGAAACAGAGAGGAGTAAGAGTCACCAAAACTGTTCCTTACGAAGGTTTTATAAAATGTTTATATGCATCTATTCACTCCTGGCTTCTTGACATAATTTTTTTCATGTTACATAATAATGCTATACACATGTATAACCCACAAAGAAAGAGAACACAAATGAATTTATAGGAACTTAAAAATAGTTAACACTAATTTGCTTCCCTAGTTAACCCTAATAGCTTACACCTTTTTTTCCCTCCGAAAGTTCTATAATTTAAGCCCATATAAACAATATTTAAATGTAGTCTGTATCATTAGGCGTGATTAAGCAACATCAGATGCAGAGAATTAGAAATTAGGAAAAGTCAATTTGCCACAGATGCAATTACTGAATGGAAATAAAAATAACTTCAGGCTGTGCGCTTTCCGTCGCTCTTAGGAATGCACTCTTTGAAATTATAGGGCAAAGAACGATGAAGAAAACCTTCAAAGATAATCTAGTTCATCCTACCCGCTCCAGACAGTCCTGACAATCTGCCCAAAGACAGATCGCTACTCAAAGTGTGGTCCCTGGACCAGCAATCTCCATCACCTGGGAGCTTGTAAGAAAGACAGCATCTCAGACTCCACCCCAGAGCTACTGAACCAAAATCTACATTTTAACAAGATCCTCGTGTGCATGTTAAAGTTTGAGAACCATCGGGCTATACCATTGTAAGGGGAAAGAAACCCAAGGCTGCCCTGGAGAAGTTGAGTTCAAAGTGTAACCCGAACACCCAAATGGGGGAAAAAAAGTGAATGGTGATCCTTGTGGAATACGTAAAATATTCTGGAGGAGGCTGTTTATCTGCCCTTACAAGTCAGAACAAAAAAAAAATTTTTAATTGTCCTTGGAAAGATAAAGGTTAACAGTCAAATAGAAAAAAATTCTAAAATGCTTTACATCTGACCCAGTTCAAGGATAAAACATGAGCCAGCTGTTCCGGGCAGTTTTAGGTGGACCAGAAGATACTGTTTTGTTTCTACTGCATTCATTTTTCAGTGACCTCTTGTTCATGGCAAGTGATTACGGCTTTCCATTTACAGTAGTGATGGCCTGTTTCAGGTTTTTTAAGTGAGTCAGTGTAAAAAACTTTAATAATAGAACTCATGGATTGAGGGTAGACTATGAGTGACTTGACAACCGTTTTGTCAGACCAGGTCAGTATCCCCTGAATTTCACATTTCACAGATGAGCTCGATGTTTAAAAAGAAATCGAAGATTGCCATCGCTTTCTGTTTTGCCAAATAAAGATATTTGAAAACAGAACAAACCAGCCTTTACTATCGGCTGTCAACGCATAAAAGAAAGAAAATTTCTACACTGCTTAAACAAGGAAAACCATACCAAAATAAAGGAAAGAGGCTGGGCACAGTGGCTCTTCACACCTATAACCGCAGCCCTTTGGGAGGCCGAGATGGGAGGATTGCCTGAGCTCACGAGTTCGAGACCAGTCCGGGCAACTTAGTGAGACTTCATATCCACAATAAATAAATAAAATTAGCCGGGCATGGTGGTGCGTGCCTGCCAGCTGCTTGGAAGGCTGAAGTGGAAGGATCACCGGAGCCCAGCAGGTCGAGGCTGCCGTGGCTGTGAGCCTGCCATTGCACTCCAGCCTGGGTGACAGAGTGAGACTCCAACTCAAAAAAAGAAAAGAAAAGAAAGGCCCTTCTGGGAAAACAGGGCTGACAACCTTACAAAGGTACACACAGTCAGGCCAACAATTCTTATTCGAAATCCTTGCCAGACATGTTTTAAAATTCGGTTTTGTTTGTTTATAGGGGATAGAAAGGCAGTGTTGTATCTTCCCCTAGTGGCATCTGGGGAACACCCCATTTCAAACACATTAATATTCCTGCAGCAAAGTGACAAATATTCACAAGAAGTTGGATCAATAAAGACTAGGAAATGCTCTCATGAAATCGGGTCAGTTTTTGCCACCAGATGGGTTATGAAAAAACTCAGAAGTTTTTTGGATTTTTGTGTTGAGAAGTTTGTGGATTTTTGCAATAACAAGTAAGGAATTGTACACACACATCTGTCACTCACTGCCCTTCCTCTTCTCATTTGGTTGCAGGGCAGGGACCACTCTATCTGATGGCACAATTTCTTCTAATTCTCCAATGATAACCACAGCCCTGTGGTGGCGAGATACATTAGCTAACACCCTGTTCTACTTGAATCTTATTGAAGAGATTTTCAAATGGACCCTTGTTCGCATGTAAGCTCTATGAGGCAAGGTTTCTGTTCACTGATGTGTCCCAAGCACTTAAAAGAGTGCTCGAGTGGCGGACACATTGTAGCTACTCAGAATCTGTAAAACAAAAGAAAAATGTCCAAGTTAACAACCTCCTGCAAATACCTACATATTTTTTCGCAGCTCATGGATATAGAAAGTTGAGTTGTGGTGTGTGTGTGGGGTGTGTGTGTTTAACTCAGAGCAGCCTGTTGCATTCTTTCTATTCAAAAAAGCGTGTGTGGATGCAAAAGCTTTCTTTGCACTGGCTCCTCAGTGGACAACAGAAGGTGGATAGGGGCACCCCAGATCATGACGTCATCCACTGAGTCATCTGAACCTCAGAGTCAACACAAGTATTTGGAATTGATGTTTATTTTTTGTAAGATGGAATTTTTAATTTTTGTTGCTATTTTGGATCCAGATGATCTAAATATAGGTGAGAGGTCAACGAACTTTAATAGAGAAAAGGCCATGAGTACAGTCAAATATTTCAGTGGATGAATATTTGGAATTTGAAAAAGAAACTCCTTAATGACTAAGGATCTGAAATGATTTACGTGGTCAACAACAAAATATGACTGTGGCTGAGCGAAATGTGAAGATAAAAAGAACCTAGTATAATCACGGCCGAATCCTTCCAGAGATGAGTTCATTTGGTTCTCTTCCATTGACTTATATGCTGTGGTTTTGAGAAAAGTATGATTAAATGAGTAACAATTTTTTGCTAGGGAAAGAATGCATCTCAAACAGGGATAAAGCAGGGTCACTATCTTTTAAACAAAGGCAACCTGTGAGCACATCAAAAAATTATTGGCAACCTTTCTCAGAACTAAGACAAATTCCTGTAGGCACATACCAACCATGGAATATAGGGCAATTTTAACTGATCCACAATCCTATCCATCCAAAAATTATAGAGCTCAATTATTAATAAGTAGCCATTACCTTCTAAACATAATAATTCGAGCTATTATAATCATAATAGCTAAAACCCTCCTGAATAGCTGGCTCTGTGTGTGTGTGTGTATATGTGCGTGCGTGTGTGTGTGTGTGTGTGTGTGTGTAGAGACAAAGTCTTGCCATGTTGTCCAGGCTGGTCTTGAACTCCTGGCCTCTCAAGTGATCCTCCTGCCTTGGTCTCTCAAAGTGATGGGATTAACCTAGGATTAGCCTATTCTTTTCTCTATGTCGTTTATTGTGTGATATTTTCCCTCTACCTTTCCTGTTAGGAAACAAAGTTTCCTGGAGCTTACACACTTGCAGCCTAACTATTAAGTTAGCTTCTTTCTCTCTCTCCCTTTTTTTTTTTTGTAATTTTTTATTTTAAAAAAGTGGGGTACAATTCACGGTTAGGTATACAAATGTTCATAATGCATTTACCCTTGTTAATGAGGCATGTCCCCCTCCCCTGGCAATTTCTCACTACTGCCATTCCCTTTCTTATAGTATTACAATAATTCTTCAAGGTCCGCTTATGAGAGAACATGTGATACTCAGTTCTTTGTTTCTGTGAAAGATCACTCAGTATTACGGATTCTAAGTTTATCCAAATTGCTGCGAAGTTCATAATTTTGTCCTTTTTTATGACTATGTAATATTCCATCGTGTATATGTACCATATTTTTTTATGCATTGTTCTCTTTTGATGAGCAACACAGTTGGCTCCATGTTTGTACTATTGTGAATAATCCTGCAATAAAAATGCATGTGCAGGTATCTTTTTCATAGAGTGATTTGCGCTCCTCTGGGGATATTTCCAGTAGGCGGATTGCAGGGCCATATGAAAGGTCGATTTTTAGATCTTTTAGAAAGTGCCAAACTGTTTTCCACAGAGGTTGTACTAGTTTACACTCCCACCAACAGTGTAGAAATGTTCCCTTTTCACCACACCCTCTCCAGCATCTGTTGTTTTTTGAGTTGTAGATCATGGCCATCCTGACTAGAGTTAGGTGGTATCTCAGTGTGGTTTTAATATGCATTTCTTTGATGAGTAGTGAAGATGAGCATTTTTTCATGTATCTGTTGGCTGCTCATATGTCTTCTTTTGAGAAGTGTCTACTCATATCTTTTGCCCACTTTGTAATGGGGCTGGTTTTTTTGTTTGATTGTTTGTTTGTTTCTTTTTGGCATGTTTGAGTTCCTTGTAGATCCTAGATGTTAGGCCTTTGTCAGACATACAATTGGCAAATATTTTTTTCCCAGAGTGTGGGCTGTCTCCCTGCTCTCTTGATGGTTTCTTTCACTTTGCAGAAGCTTGTCAGTTTGATGAGGTCCCACTTGTCTATCTTCTCTCTTACGGCGTAAGCACTTGGGGTTTTGATCAGGAATTGGTTGCCAGTTCCAATTTCCAGAAGGGTGTCTCCTGCATTTTCTAAGTTTCTTATAGTTTAACGTTTTACCTTTAGGTCGTTGATCCATTTAGAGTTGATTTTTGTGTATGGTGATACGTAGGGGTCTTGTTTTAAACATCTGCATGTGGTCAGCCACTTTTCCCAGCACCATTTACTGAATAGGTTCTCCTCTCCCCAGTGGTTGGTGATGGAGGTTTTGTTGATTTGATTCCGGAATCTCTATCCTGTTCCATTGGTCTATATGCCAGTTCTTGTACCAATACCAGGCTGTTTTGATTATTGTAGCTTTATGAAAAGTTTAAAGTCTGGAAGTGTGATACCTCCCACTTTGTTTTGTTTTGTTTTGTTTGCTGAGGATTGTTTTGACTATTCGTGGCCATTTGTTTTCATATGAATACCTGTATTGTCATTTCCAGGTCTGAGAACAAGGCTGCTGGTAATTTAATGGATATTGTGTTAAATCTGTAGATTGCCTTGGGTAGAATAAACATCTTAACAAAGTTGATTCTTCCAATCCATAAGCATAGAATATTTTTCCATTTATTTGTGTCATCTTTGATTTCTTTGAGCAATGTTTTGTAGTTTTCATTGTAAAGTTCTTTCACACTTCTGGTTAGGAAGACGCCAAGGTATTTCATTTTTTTTTTTTTTGTGGCTATTGTGAATGGAATTGTGCTTTTTTATTTGGGTTTCTGTTTATTGTTGGTGTATAGGAATGCGGCTGTCTTTTGCATTTGTTTTATACCCTGAGACTGCCAAAGTTCTTTAGCAGTGCAAGGAGGTTTTGACAGATTCTCTTGGGTTTTCAAGGTATAGAATCATGTCGTCTACCAAGAGGGATAACTTGACTTTCTCTTTTCCTATTTGGATACCCTGATCTCCTTCTCTTATCTGATTGCTCTAGCTAGAACTTTCAAAACTATGTTGACAAGTAGGCATAGGAGTGGGCATCCTTGTCTTGTTCCAATTTTCAGGGGAAATGGTTCCAATTTCTTTCTGTTAGCAATATGTTGGCTGTGGGTTTCTCATACATGGCTCTTACTATTTTGAGGTATGTTCCATCTATACCTAGATGTTCGAGGGTTTTTTTTAATAAGGGGTGCTGGATTTTATCAAAAAGTTTATCTGTGTCTAGTGATATAATCATGTGGTTTTTGTTTTTACATCTGTTGATGTATTTAATTACATTTATGAAGTTGTAGATGTTTGAACCAGCCCTGCATCCCAGGGATGAAGCCTACTTGGTCGTGGTGGACGATTTTTGAGATGTGTTGTCGGATCCGGTTTGTTAGAATCTTGTTGAGAATTTTAGCATCTATGTTCATCAAGGATATTGGCCTGTAATTCTCTTTCTTCGTTGGATCTTTACCCAATTTGAGTATCAATGTGATGCTAGCTTCATAAAATGATTTGGGGAGAGTTTCATCTTTCTCGATCACCTGGAATACTGTCAATAGGATTGGTATCAGTGCCTCTTTGTATGTTTTATAGAAATCTGCTGGAAAGCCATTCAACTCAGTTTTTTTTGGTTTTTGGTTTTTGTTTTTTTGTAGGTAATTTTCTTATGACAATAGTCGATTTCCTGGATTGTTATTGGTCTGTTTAGGGTCTCAATTTCTTCTTGTTTCAACCTGGGGAGTTTGTGTGATGTCAGAAAGTTTTAGGTTTTCACATTTATTTTCATACAGGTAAACATAGTAATCTCTGAGAATCTTTTGTATGTCTTTGGGGTCAATTGTGACTTCATCATTTGCATTTCTGATTGTGTTTATTTGGACTTTTTCTCTCTTTTTCTTGGTCAGCCTAGTTAGGGGTTCATCAATCTTGTTTATCCTTTCAAAGAAGCAGCTTTTGATTTCATTGATATTTTTGTATTATATTTTTGTCTTCTTTATCCCGAACTTGGTTTTTTATTTTGGTGGCCTGGATTCTTTCACTGAAGTTAGAGTTCTTATGGGCTTGCTTTTCCAGCTTCCTTAGGTGATTTCTTAGACTGCTGACTTGTGATCTTTCCATTTTCTTCATGTGTGTTAGTAGAGATATGAATTCCCCTCTTACTACTGCTTTCATGGCATCCCAGGGGTTTTGGTTAGATGTTTTTTTGTCTTCATTTGTTTCTAGGAATCTTTTTTTTTTTTTTTTTTTTGAGTTGGAGTCTCACTCCATTGCCCAGGTTGGAGTGCTGGGTCATACTCACAGTCACCCCCCAGTGTCAACTTGCTAGTCTCTGGGATCCTTTCATCTCTGCCTTCCAAGTAGCCAGAACTACAGGTGTGTGCTACAAAGCCTGACTAATTTTAATTTTTTATTTATTGTAGAAACGAGGTCTTGCCAAGTTGCCCAGGCTGTCTCAAACCCGCAGGCTTAGACAATCCACTAGCCTTGGCCTCCCAAAGTACTGGGATTACAGTCTGAGCCTCCAAGTCCAGCCTTTTTTCCAGGAATCTTATAATTTCTGTTTTGATTTCCGTGTTGATCCAGGAGTTGTTTAGCATCATGCTGTAATGTCCATGTCTTTGTGGGTTTTGAGGGAACTTTGTTGGTATTGATATTTATTTTTATTCCACTGTGGTCTGAGAAGATGCATGGCAGTATTTCAATCTTACAGAATTTCTTTATGCTTGATTTATGCCTGAAGATGTGGTCAATCTTTGAGTACATTCCATGTGGCAATGAGTAGAATGTATATTCCATGGTTGTTGGGTGGAATGTTCTGTAGGTATCAATTAAGCCCATTTAGTCAAGCGCCATGTTGAGGTTCTGGATCTCCTTGTTGATTTTTTTTGTCTTGACAATCTGTCTAGGGTCGTGAGTGGGGTATTTAAGTCCCCAGCTATGATAGTATTTGAGTCAATCTCTTTTTTAGTTTACCTAGAAGCTTTATGAAAGTTGGTGCTCCTATGTTGGGTGCATATATGTTTAGGATGGATATATTTCTTATTGATGGATTGAACCTTTTATCATTATGTAGTGACCTTCTGTATCTCTTTTTTTTGAGTTGGAATCACTCATCCTGGAGTGCAGTGGTATGCTCATGACCACCCCAGCATTGACCTGCTGGGTTCTAGCGACCCTTCTGCCTCAACCTTCCAAGTAGCCAGAACTATAGGGGCACACTACCATGCCCAGCTAAGTTTTTATTTATGGTAGAGACAAAGTCTCACTAAGTTCCCCGGGCTGGTCTCAAACCCTCAGGCTCAGGCAATCCACTCGCCTTGGTCCCCCAAAGTGCTGGGATTACAGGCTGAGCCCCCGAGCCCAGCCTGTACCTTTTTCAATTTCTGATAGCTTAAAGGGTATTTTGTCTCCTATTAAGATCGTGACTCCTGCTTTCCTTTGTGTTCTGTTCACCTGAAAATTTGTTTTCCATCCTCTTATTTTGAGTCTATGAGTGTCCTTCCTGGCAAGATGAGTCTCTTGGAGACAACATATTGTTGCATCATGATATTTTATCCAATTTGATTATTCTATGTCTTTTCAGTGGTGCATTTAGTCCATTCACATTCAGGCTAATTATTGAGATGTGAGCGTTTATCCCTGTCATGAGATACTTATACAGTTTATAGTTGTTGCTACCGTTTGTTTGCTTTTTGTCTTTCTTTTGGCTTATTGGTTGATTTCTGTGTCTTTTCCATCTTTTTCCTGCATTCTTGGGAAGGGCATTGTCATTCTTTTTTTTCTTTCTTCTGTGTTTCTTGTTGAGGTGGTCTGGAGGCAGCGTGAACTCTTAAGTATTGAATGTCTGGAAAAGATTTTAATTTTCCATTGCTAATGAAACTTAGCTTAGCTGGGTAGGTAATTCTTGGTTGAAATTGTTTATCTTTGAGAACCCTGAAGTTTGGACTCCAATCTCTTCCTAACCTGAAGTGTATCTGTAGATAACTCTAGTCTGACCTTTCTCTCTAGCTGCCTTTAGGATTTTTTCTTTTATACCTACTTTGGGTAGGTGAATTTCTATGTGTCTAGGAGTTGGTCTTCTCATTGGTTGTCTTGCAGAGGTTCTCTGAATCTCTTGTGTTTGAATGGTCGCATTTCTGATGAGATAAGGAACGTTTTCTTGGACAATTTCATGGAATGTTTGTTCCAGGGTGGTCTTCTGCTTGGCTAATTCTGCTTTCCATGCTTATCAGTTTGTTATTTATTTCATTCACTGTATTCTTTATTGCTGTTATCTCAGTTATCAACTGCTTCATTCTTTCCTCTTGTCTCTCCTCATTTTTATTTATTCTCTTTATTAATATTTTAATATCCAGGTTTGTGGTTTGAGACCAATCATTCTGGGGGCTCTTCACTGTTTGAATTCCAAAGTCTGTTTTCTTAATGGCTGACCTCTCAGGGGTCTGTGTGAAATTCATGTGCTTCCTTTTGTTTTTCTTCATTTGTGTAGGTTTCCCTCCCTCTTTTTTTTTTTTTAACCTCTTCTTTAATTCTGTTGTTTAGTAATGAGAGGTAGCTTTACTTCTGTTTGCTCAGTCTCCTATTCTTCCTTATGTAGATCCTCTGACTTTGTTTAAAAATGAAGGTGGACTAGAGGCGGGGGGCTGTGCTTTTTGCAGTTTTGAGATTTAATTGAGGGGGGAGCTCTCTGCAAATCCCATATCTGTTGACAGGTGTGTGGGCCCCCTGGAGCCCACTTCCCACTGCCTTACAATCTGTCCATGCATTGGGAGTATATGATTGCCTCCGGAAAGCAAAATGTGGTAAGAAAAAGGAAAGGAATGGAAAATGGAAGAAGATGAAAGGAAGATAGAGAAAGAGAAGAAGAAGAAGGAAAACAGACAGGCATAAAAACTAATGAATAAACAGAGAAACAAAGACAGAAGAAAAAAACACAAACAAACCAAAACCCCCCATTAATGTGCTCTCCCTCGAAAGTACCCACACACAGACAGAAAATCTAAAAAAAAAAAAAAAAATTAAATAACAGAAGCAAAGCAAGTACAAAAACATAAACAAAAACAGAGAGAAGAAAAAAGAAAAACAAAAAGCAAGCAAGCAAAACAAAACAAAACAACAAAATTCACTATTTGGTCATTTCTGTAACTCCAGGTTCCTTTTGGCTGCCGTCTCTGTGTTAATGAGTGGCTCCGGTCTCCAGCCCTTTTCTTCTGCTCTCGGCACAGATTAATAGGGTTGCTCTCAGCATGGGTCAGATGCCCCATGGACTACTATGGGAGGAGGGTGGATTGGATCTGGACTCACCCAACATGCTGCTGCTGCTGTCAAGTCCCTCACTCAGATCTGACATTTCGGTGCCTATTCCAGTGTGGAGAAGGGGCATCTGTTCTCCAAGTCTGATGAGGAGATAACCTCTAGGTCCCAGGTTAGATGGAGGCTGGGTGGAAATACAGGTCTCTGAGGCCAGGAGCTTAAGACTAGCCTGGGCAACATAGTGAGATGCCATCTCTATTTTTTTAAAAATGAAAAAATTAGTCTGTTGTGGTGGCACAGGCCTGTAGTTCCAACTACTTGGGAGGCCTAGGCACTGGGACAGAGAAAGTGGCACTGGTTGGTGTCTCCTCACTGGTGACAGAGCTCCATTCCAGATTTCCATGACCTGCTTCCTCCATGTTTCCTGAGGCTCACGCTGGCCTGCTGTCGCAGGTGATGGTATGAGCCAGGTGCCAGCTGGCGAGGAGTAACTGTTCTCTGCTGCCTCCTCTCAGGAGAGCCCTGAGAGCAGCAGACTATCCTGCATGCCAGGGACTCAAATCTCAGGGCAATGGGGGGTTGCAGTCACCTCTGGAGGAGATCCCTGGGTGCAAGAACCCAAGTCTTCCCTCAGAAAGGCTTTCACTCACCCACCAGCACTCATCCACTCACACAGAGAGTCTTTATGGACACTTGCTTTTGCAGAGACTCTCACAGTCTGACCTGTTCCATTGCCATCTTGCCAGCACCCAAACAATGCATCTTAGCTTATTTCTTAAGGAAAAAAGTCATAGCAGATATTATATATACTGAGACATATGATGTCTATAAGAAGGGACCCCCCAAACACTGGAATTACTTTTTGGAGGGCAGGTCTTGTGGTACAGACGTCCCCTGCTAGGTCACTGTTTTAGGAAACCATCCGCATCAGTGCACCAGCTAGTATTTAGCTTTAGAGAAATTTTTTAATTTTTTGGAGATTCTTTCCGTGTGTTTGCCCATTTCATAATGGGTGATTTACACCACACCTGCCCACACCATGCTGAGCGTTCAGCAGTTTTTCACCAAAAAGAGCATGACCCCCACGCCACACCTTCTTATTTACCCGTTCTCACCCTGTGCAGCTTTTTTGTGTTTCCTTGGATGAAAAAGTTCTCAAAGGGAAACGTTTTGCCAATGTGGAAGAGGCGAAACAAAAAAATGACAGAAGCACTAAAAGGCACCAACATTGACAAGTTCAAAAACTATTTTGAGCAGTGGAAAAAAGCATCTTGATAGATGTATTGCATCAAATGGAGAATGCTTCGAAGGAGACTGAAGTTTCAACGTGTAAGAATAAATTCATAATTTTTTATAAATGAATTCTGGAGTTTTTTGAGTCCCCTTGTCCTTGATCAAGGAATCGGGCTGTGGAGATAACCAGGGCACCCTTTGGGGCTGGGATGTTATGAAATTCTTACCAATCCTAGTAAGAATAGGAGCTTCTAGGAATTCAAAGAGAGCACAGTTGGGTGTCTTTCCTTCTCATGTGAACCTCTGACTGGGAAGAAAATAAAATAGTCATCATGTGCCCTTCCTTCCTGGTCCAGTCCAGAGTGCTACTTTTTAAAGGGTATCAGAGAAGCCCGCCCTTTGTCCTGTAAAAGCCCTGTCATCACCTCACACCACAGTGCCGGTTTCTACCCCCATTTTCTTTACAAATTTAGCCACAGTCAGAAATGAACATTCTAGAAAGGTCCAAGTCCTGTCTTCATCACTCCCCCAACCCTCTTTTCTAGAGCTGTTGCTACTCTTGAGAGGTAAAATAGAGAAAAAAAAGAGCAAGTCCTGTCTTGTGTGGTATTTTCATAAGCCACATAAATACAGTATCCAGGCAGAAAATGCCAAGGTTTAAGAAAAACTGGTTGTTTGATTTTGTAAGAACAGGAACAAAAGGGTGACACTTTGTTCTGGCAATGAATGTCCCCTTGGTATACAGATATTTTTTACTGCCTCTCTACCTCTAAATAACCAAAATAGCCAATAAAAAATTATCTCAGGAAATGGTGACATGCTACTCTCCCATGCCGAGGGAGGGCTATGTTCTGGATGTTATCTCTAAGGGAAACGTTTCTTAAACCAGAACACCCAAGGGAGAAAGCATTTGGGGTATTATTATTATTATTGTTTTAGAGACAAGACCTTGTTCTGCCACACAAGCTGGAGTACAGTGGCATGATCACAGCTCACTGCAGCCTGAAACTCCTGGGTTCGAGTGATCCTCCTACTTCAACCTCCCAAATATCTGGGTCTACAGGCATGCACCACCACACCTGGCTGTTTTTATTTTTTTATTTTTTGTAGAGACAGGGTCTAGCTATCTTGCCCAGGCTGGTCTTGAACTCTTGGCCTCAAGCAGTCCTGCCACTTCAGCCTCCTAAAGTGCTGAGATTAAAGGTGTGAGCCACCATGCCCAGCTGGGAGAAAGTATTTTGGAAAGGGGAGAGCTTTACTCATAGTCTTGGACCACACTAATGAACCCTTTCAAGGGTCCCTAGATAGGTAGAATACTAAACAGTTTGTGTTCGATTAGCTGAAAATTCAATACTTATCAAAAAATGTTAGAGAAGGAAAGAACTTTAGAAATCAACTTGTCAAGCCTTTCATTTTACAGTATCCAAAGGGCAAAGGGAATTTCTCAAGAACCCCTGACTGACTGGGAACAGAGGTGAGACTAGGAGTCACTCTGCCCACTGCTAGGCCAGGACACCGTTTGACTGAAATCCCCACGGTCTAATGAACAGACCATCATGAGGTGCCTTTTCAAGACCCTTGCGAGCATTGCACAGATGCCAGCAATGCACCTCTTAAGCCCCGGCTGGAAGGGCTGGGCAGTGTCTAGTTTCTAGGCAGCCTGAGCAGTGGCATTATAGATAAGTGCCCGTAATGTTACCACCCAAGACTGCCAGCTCACTTGATTCAATGGCAGCATGGATCCCTTTACATTCTTGTTATTTTCATAATTGAGTGGGACTCCCGGTTTATCCCTGACCTGCCACCTATATTTCATTTTTAAAGCAGGTCAGGGAGTGAGCCATTCATGGTAGTTTTGCAGTACAAACTGTACCCATAACTCATTAAAATGTGTTTAAAGTTTTATAAAATGGTACCCCCTCCAGTAATAAACCCTGCTAAGTGTCTAGCACATCATGCATGCTTTTAATGGCCTGTTTGCTTTTCAAATATGTGAAGCAAGACAAATTATTAAAAAGAAAGATTCACTGCTGCCTTAGAGTTGCTGTTTTAAAAACGTGCTATTTTTAATAGAACCATCTGTTACTTTCTATGTTTCCAAAATAAAAAACTCTGATCTGTATGACCACATTCTTTGAAAGATTTATTTCCAAACCTGAGTAAATACCACTCATTTGGAAGAAGTTAAATAGCATCACTTAATTTTTTGATGCTCAAGTACATTCGATGTTGCCCAAAAAAAGGGGAAAAAAGCTGAGTGATGTGAGCAAATAATTCAGAAAAAGCCAAACAAGGACCCAAACTATTCTTGTGTAAATTGTAAATGTGTATATCAAAAACCAAAAAAAAAACTTTAATTTTTTGCTGATAAAGTATCACATTGCTTAAATTACTTGTCAAGATGAGTCAGATGCCAATGAAACACAGAAGCTGATGCCGCTACCCTTAATTCGAAATAATTTAGATGCTTATGTATTCATTTGAACAAACCTGCAGGAACGTCTGCCCTTATTCCCTGGAGACATTAGCAAACTCAAATGCCTTAAGCCCTCTCCCGCTTGTATTATGTGATTCTGTGATTTTAATCAAATCAACAACGTGTCTTAGGGAAAAGGCAACAGTTCCTTCTTGAGACATGACTGAATCAATACCTCAATCATGAAGCCATTTGCCAATATTGTCATCTGCCAATATTGTCAACCCATCTGTGGGACAGGGTTTCTGCAACATGCTATGTTCTGCTCTGGGGCCTTGGGCCATGTCGCCTGGATGACTAATGGTGACTGATCACCCGCAGAGTTTCCATACCGATGCCAGTGCTAAAAGTGTGGAAGAAATCGCTGTACCTTTTTTGGGGGGGCTCTTAGAATGTCACTTTTATAAAATATGATAATAATGCATATTGTTTAATAGTTTGTGTAACAGAATGTAGCATTTGCCGTTAAATTATACATATAACAAAAATATAAGAAATAAAGCAAAAAT
This sequence comes from Carlito syrichta, assembly GCF_000164805.1. Classification (NCBI taxonomy): domain Eukaryota; kingdom Metazoa; phylum Chordata; class Mammalia; order Primates; family Tarsiidae; genus Carlito; species Carlito syrichta. The sequence goes on along the minus strand of NW_007080010.1, from coordinate 280,049 downwards.
TAACCCAACGCTCTACCATCCAGAAATAACATTTGAAGAACATCCTTTCTAGATTATTTCTCCATGCATAGGCACAAAATAAGAGAAAGGAAGGATGGGTACATAAGTTTATAAATATGGGATCACATTACAAGGGTAACTTTAAAATGTGTTAAATTTAATTTTACTTAAAATTATCAGGAAAAACTGAAGAGAAAGTGAAGAAATTGCGGAATTTTGGTTAAACATTTCTTCGCCCAAGAGATACTAGATTTCCAAAGATAGATAGCATTAAAAGATTTTTCTATATAAAGTCATTCTTTTTCTCTATAGTTTCCACTTGAAACAATTTTAATGAATTATGGCAATTTTTTAAAGGATCTCATTTCTTCCTGGCTCCCTCCACCATCATCTAGCTTTTGTTAGTGATACTGTATTATTTGTACTTTGTCAAGGTTTATAACATTCGCATTCCAGTTTCACCAATCGTTGAGTCATATTCTCCAGGTAAATGTAGAGTGGCCCTCACCAATGGTCCTTTGACCTTGCCTTCTCTACTCAAATCTCATGCTTGACTGGATTTCATTGTCAAGTGTCTTTATTTGTTTGTTTGTTTGTTTGTTTTCTCAGGAATCACTCAGGGCTATTTTAATTTCCTGAGTGCCTTCGTCTTTCAGAATGTTTATCCTTCATATCTCAATGTTGTTGGCTGGGTCCACTCACTTTTCCTTACAACTTTGTAGTTCTACCTCATTGTCTTTGAGGTTGAATGTCGTGTGGAAAAAATCATAGGATGATCAAAATTATTGCTCTTATAGGGAACTTCTTGTGCCCAGTCGATTGAAAAATTATTTTCTTAACCTTGAAACCCATAATTTATCTAGAATATGGCTAGTGGTGTTAAATAAAAAAATACAGGGGTGCCAAAAAATGCATACACATCTTAAGAGATGTTATCTATGTATTACTTTTCAAAGTTGAATTGAATTATGGTGGCAATGTGTAGTAGGACATTTGCTCAACCATGCTCCCGCCATTTTCTTTGACTGTCCTGCCTGTTACACATTGATCTAACATACATTTGATTAATGCCACCTTTTGAGCAAATGTCATACTTAATATGTGTATCCATTTTTTTGACGTCTCCTGTATTTAAGGATACCTGTTGGTGCATCGTAAGGAAGACTCTATTCAGGACTTTTGTTTATAGTTTTTTAAAAATTGGGTTCAAAATCCCAGACTATGGCATGGAATTTTGCAGTAGAGGAGAGAGACTAGGCTCAACCCCAAATACAGCACAGGAAAGTGGGACTGTATATACCCAAGGAGCAGAGATTGAATGGAAAATCACTAAGAGGAAACATCAGGGGTAAGAGGAATTCTGGCTAAACCAACCCAACAGGATTCTTAGTGAAGACTGGCCAGGGTGGTCAGACATCACCTGGGAGGTGATGGAGGGTAAGGACTCTGATCATATATCAAAGGTGATCAGATCTTAAGGATGAGTGGTTCTGGTTAAACAGGCTTAGCAGTGTTCTTTGCTAAAACTGGATTTTATAAGGAAGTGCACATGTGAACCTAGGAGAAGATTCCAGAGCCTGACTGAATTTTGGTCAAGCAGAGAATCTTTGTCAGTGGTCAGTCATTCTTTGCCAGGCTTTTTCCTGGAACATTGTGAGTCCTTTTGATCTGCAGATTCACATCTTCTTTCATTTTCAGGAAAGTTTCCAATACTGTCCATTTACACACCTTCTCTGTCATTCTTCTCATCTCTGGAGACACTAATCCTTGTGCTCTGTTGACTTTGTTTTCCACCCTGCCCACTTCTCTGTTATAAACTGTCACTTCCCTCTTCACTGATTATTTTAGGAAGTTTTCTACTTGTCCTTGTGTTAGTTTTATATTCTTCATGGCTTCAATGTTTTTATTTCTGTAACTATGGCGTTTTGACTGTCAGTTTGTTTCTTTATTTCTACCCTCTTCCCTCTTCTTTTTTTTTTTTTTTTTTTTTTTTTTTTTTTTTTTT
>NW_007080010.1:232330-278024 GCF_000164805.1 Carlito syrichta | reverse complement strand
CTCAGGCAATCCATTCACCTCAGCCTCCCAAGTCGCGGGATTACAGGCTGAGCCACCGAGCCCAGTTTACCCTCTTCTTTTTAATCCCTTGTCATCTTATCCTGTTCTTTTATAATCTTGTTTTAGTCTCTTGTTCTATTAAATTAGTACTCAGAAACTTTTTTATTTTTATTGGACTGGTTTTTTTTCATAGACTGGGCTATTCTAGTCTATTCATTCTGTCTCTCACTCTCTCCCTCACCTCCTCCTCCTCCCCCACTCTCTCTCCCTCTACCCTTCCCTCCCCCTTCTTCCCTCCCCCTTCCTCCCTCCCTCTTTCCTTTTTTCTCTCTCCTTCTCCCTTTCTTCCTCCTTTTCCCTCTTCCTCTGTAGGTGTATGCTATATCTTTTAACATAATTTATACTTAATAAGGAAACTCTGTCCAGACCTTTTTTATTTTACTGGAGTATAGGTGAATTTCTCTTGACATTTTCTCCACATCATCTCAAAATCCTTTGTCTTCCTCTCTGAGTACATTTTGTGGACTGGGTATTAGCTGCCATCTTCTTTTCTAAAGCAAGAAGATGCAAATGGGAATTGCCAGGTCCGTGTGTTGCCTTTGCTGGCGACTCAGGCATGGTTCCCTCTTCTAAATCCCATTAGATAGTCCCAAACCCGGGTACTTTCCACCAACCACAGTGGATCCCGTAGCCATGGGCGTTAGCTCTTTCCCCAGTGCAGATGAGAGACTTTGTAGAGAAGGTCGTGTGACCTTCACGAGAATGACTGCTTTCTGCAGTGTTTTTCTTGCTTTTTTCCAAGGCCAGATCACGCCATTTCAAGTCTAAAGTCAGCATCAGAGATTCTGCACATCAGCTCCCTGCCCTCCTGTACTCCATACTGGCTCAGATGCCAAGGGCTTGGAGCCACAGCCTAGCTACGCCTCTGTCAACACATCTAAGTGAGGAGATGGAGTTATGCTCCTTTCTGTGTTTTGTGGCTGCTGGCAACATTTTGTTTTGGTTTGTTTGGTTTTAACATGTGTTTTGTTCATTCATCAAGTGTTAAGAGAAGAGACTGATCTAAGTTTCCATCACACAATGATCTTTTCTCCTTATCATCTCAAAAACTACATCAATTTCTATCCCCCCCAAAAACACTGAACAGATTTTGAAGTTTAAGTGAAGATTAAATCTTCTATGCCAAATATTTAATTTCATTGTGATGACTATAAAGTAAATGTATCCTCTGAAGAAAATTTAACACCAAAAAGTTTGGCAAAGAAAACACATTCATTATCATATTATTGTCATATGCTTTCTTTTACTAATTTGCTTATCTTTGTATAGCTTTTTTTAAAATTGAGTTCAAACTTCAGATGCGGTTTTTATTTTGTTTCTTTGTTTTTCCTCTAACAGTATAATATGAGCGTTCAACATAGCCTTTGAAACAAGATTTTAATAATTTGGAAGCAAGCTAATGTAGTCAAATAATCTCCTATCACTAGCCATTTATGCTATTTATAGTTTTCATTAGCATTAATGCAGAGATGAACACACCTTAATCTTAGGATGTATTTTGTTAAAATATATTGGTAATATTTTTTAAGGAAGACATTTCTAAGATAGGTATTTTTCTTAATGGACTTCATTGTAAACCTTTATTATTACACAGTGCTATAAAAATAAATAAAAAGATATCCTGTACCAGATCAAATCTTAAATGTATGTTTCATGCTAATTCTTCTTCATAAATTCAAGGTCTTAAATCATGTGATTTTTGATGGATTGTTTAATGAAAAGCACTGAGATATTTCCTAAATTGTTTTCATTATTTCCAGAAATTACCACTTTTACTGTCTTGATCAGTGCCCTTTGGCTTTTTCTTTAGAGTTCAGGGTAGCATAGCGATTCAGTCATAAACTCTAGGATCAGAAAGACTTGGAAGCAAATCTCAGCCGTATTACTTACATGATCTAATCTTCCCTCCACAGCTCTCATTTTTACTTTCTTTCACTATGTTTCAGCCACACTGGTCTTTCTGTCCCTCAAGTAGAACAAGCCCATATCCAATTTGGCCCCTGCTAGCCCTTCCGATGTAATGCTCTTCCCCCAGTCTACTGATGGCTGAACCTTCTGCATCCAAGGGTCACTTCCCTAATCACTTAATGTTCTCACTAATTTTCCCCTCAAGTCAGTCTCTATTCAATTACTCTGTTTATTTTCTTCATAGTATGCCTTATCACTCAAAAGAATCTGAATAATGGATCCCATTGATGGTATTGTTAGCTTACTTCACACCCACAATTCCCCTCTTCCCACCCACAATTCCCCTCTTCCTACCCATAGCTCTGGTACCCTCTGCTGTGAGAGGGGCTGCTCTCTTGTGGACTTTCAAGATATTAGTTCTAAAAGCACAATGTCTGATTTCATTTTTTTTGCAAACACAGAATTGCTGTTTTGGGGGTGTCTTCTCTAAGTGTCAAATTCTGGAGTCTTGTTGATCTTCAGGTAGCAGATCAATTGATGCTTTTAATCTACCTAGAACAGGAATAACAAAATGTGAAATAACCTTGGTGTAATAATGATCATTTTATTTGATGACTGTTTTCTCAATACCACCCTGTGCAAAGGATTTTCATATATTACCTAATTTAGCTTAGGCATTGATAGCTGGGAAAACAAGCCAATCATTTGAGACATATAAAGAAAGCTTTTCCAAGTGTCAGGGTCAACCTGATTCTCTATGCCCAAACTTTGTCTGCAACTTTTTGGAAAAAAAATATGAGATGCAATAACATAGTTCTGTACTCAACCTTGACCCTAACTGTTGTGTGTTATTTAGAGATTTATTTGTCTTCTTTCGGCCTTTGTTTCTTCAGTTGTAAAATAACACTGAATACAGTGAGTACCAAAAAATGTATACACATTTTAAGAAAGGAAAAAACTGTATTGAAATTATAACAATATATGCTGATAAAAGATGATTGCAAGTCACATTTGACTTCTGCAATTACAAGAGGTGTTCAAGACGGTTGCCATCAGCATCCAGACATTTCTGATGATAGTGACCTACTGCAGGACTCGGTGCTCTGTGAGGTTCCTGGATCTTCCCTTGTGCACATCACACACAGGACCATGCCCCTCAAATCCATCGCAAATGCGTACAGTTGCTAGGCACGTTGGAGTTTCTGTTGCATACTCACGCCTCCATTGTCATTGTACTTCCACAACGTTCTCGAATTTAAAATACCACTTCAAAGTGGTCTTGTGCTCCTCAAACGACAGCTGTGCTTCTGCCATTTTCTATGACTGTTCTGCTGGTCCCATGGTGATGCTAGCATTCATTCGATGAACGCCATCTTTTGAGTGAACGTCATTCTAGACACGGCTACCGTCATTCAGTTCAGCTTCAAAAAGTTAAGACTTAGATAATATCCCTTAAAATGTGTATACATTTTTTGGCACCTGTGGTATAGAAAGGTGTCATGGATACTGAAGACTCAGAAGAAGGAGAGGGGATAGGGGAGGTGGGGATGAAAAAGCACCTATCGACCAGGCTCGGTGGCTCAGCCTGTCATCCCAGTACTTTGGGAGGCTAAGGTGAATGGATTGCCTGAGCCCACGGGTTTGAGACCCACCCAGGCAACTTGGCGAGACCTCATCTCTACAAAAAGTCAAAAATTAACTGGGCGTGGTAGCGTGGGCTTGTAGTTCTGGCTACTTGGAAGGGGGCGGGGGACACACGTAAAGCCCAGACTTCACCACTGCATCCATGCCACACTGCATCATCTAGTATCATTTAGAGGTACTAGGGATAGAGTAATGAACAAGATAGGGGGAAAAAGGAATCTTGTCCTTATGCTGTTTCCAATCCAGTGGGGAGAGGAGGAAATGGGCAATAAATAATATAAAGAAGTAATGTCATGTAGGTGGAACACTCTCTGGAGAGAAGCAAAAAAGTGATTAAGAAAGAGGGCGTAATGTAAGATGCATGTAACCAAAAGTCATTCATACCCCTTAAAGCTATTGGAATCTTTGAAAAAGAAAGAAAATGAGGCTAAGAGCCCTTCCAGATGTGAAGCCCTTGCAGTAAGACCTAAGAACCAATGACATCACTTCCTCTTTCCCAGGTACAGGGGCTCCAAAATCCTAAGAGATAAGACTTCACTTTGGATGATGCCATAGGGTTCATGTATTATTACATGTAGTGTTCACTGTTGGTTCAAAGACTCTTGCTTTTCAACAAAGTTACTTCTTTAAAGCTTCTAGAGGTAATCCTCGATTTATGAGTGATAGAAGTACTCTGAATATAAGCTACCTGCTAATGTAATTATCTATGTCTGTATTGGAATCACAAATATCTATTCCATAAACATTTATTGAGTACCCACCCTGTCCAGGCCCTGGTGTTGGCATGGAAGGAATGTCAGGGGAAAAAAAATCCTGGACTTCTCCCAATCCACATGACTGTCAAGTGTGTCGTGAATTCCCTTTCTGTATCATCTTCAAAAATAATTGGGGGGAGCGGGGGTAAAAATACCAAAATGTAAATGCTAAGAAGTTGGATACGTGATGTATACTGGTGGCATCAGGATATAACTGTAAAAGCATGGACTTTAGGATCTGACAGATTCTCTTTCCGTCTCTTTATCAGCCGTGTGACTTTGAGCAAGCCACTTACCCTCTCTGTGCGTCTGACCCCTTGCTTGATCAGTAGAGCTCAGGTTGCCTAACTCACAGTGGTTTTGTAAGGATTAAATAAGATGGTGTATCTAGAGATCCTGGCACACACACTCAATACATGGCAGCTGTTGGGTGAAAAAGAGAGAAAAGAGAATTAGAAGCAGTCCAGCAGGCAGGCTGGGGTTAGCAGAATCCCAAAAGTGGCAGCATGTTTTAATGTTGCACATAGTGGCTGGAAGGCCTGTGAAAACTGAGGAGTAATGTCCCCTGCTATTAGGTTTGAGTCAAAAAATGGCATGGTTTCCCCCTCTGTGTCACGCTAATATTCATCATCTTTCGGGGCTTGGGCCCAGACACTCGAGAAGACATGTTTGGTGTTCGCCAGCCCTCCAAACTGGCGGAAAGGATATTTGCCAGAACCAAATTCTACAAATGAGTTTATTAAGCAGCTGCTATGTGCCCAGCACTACCGTAAGTGCTAGAGATAGAGTAATGAACAAAATAGAAATAAAAGAATCTTGTCCTCGTGTTGTTTCCAATCTAGTGGAAAAAGGAGGGAATGGGCAGCACATAATATACGGACACCAGCTGTCATGTAGGTGAAAAGCTAAAGAGAAAGTGGGAAAGTGATTAGGAAAGGGTGTGATTTAAATAGGTGAGTAGATAAATCTTATTGAAAAGATTTGAGCAAAGCTGAGAAGAAGGCGGTGGTAAAAATCTCTGACAGTGTCTAGGGGACAAGCTTTGCAAAGAGCTCACATTCAAAGGTCCTGGGGCAGGAGAAGCACTGATATGTTTGAGGAACAGCAAGGAGGTCAGTCAGACAGGGATGGAGTGAGTGGGGAAGAACAGAAGGAGGTGGTATCGGAGGGAATGGGTGGCCTGGTTTTTGCCCTGAGTGTGACAGGAAATCACTGCTGGGTTTGGTGCACCAGGTTTGGATGAACTGACATATCATTTAGTCAACGGAGTCATGGGACATAATTTTTGTTTTAAAAGGATCACCTATGGGTGCTGGGTTGAGAATAAGATGGGAACAGGGACAAAAGCAGGAAGGCCAGGTGATTTTAATAATCCAGGCGAGAGATGGCCATGGTGACGTTGGAAGTAGGAAGAATGTCTTGATTCTGAATTCTTTAGAACCATCACTTGCAGCGGTTACAGTACTTGCAGTATAGAAGCAGAGGATGGAAGGAGTTTGTTTGTTTGAGGGTTTCAGGGAAAGTTCTGGGGAAGGTCTGGAAGCTAGTTTTAGACCTGCCAACCTTAATATGTCCATTGAAGCAGACAATTAGATATACGAGTCTAGAGTTCAAGGAGAGATAGAGTTCAAGGAGAGGTCTGGGCCACAGATACACATTTGGGAAATAACAGCTTCTGGATGGTTTAAAGCCATGAGACAGAATGAGATCGCCAAGAAAGTAAGTACAGATGGAGAATTAAAGGTGTCTGGGGGGGGCGAGTCTTGTAAAATCCCGACGAATGGTTGGCAAAGGACCAGAAGGGTCCCCAAAGAATGGCCAGTGGTTGAGAGAACAGTTGGTACCCTGCCTGGTGAGCAACGGAGGAAAATCTCGAGAAGCCAGTGATCAGCAGGCAGGCCAGCCAAAAGAGAGGAGCGCCAGGAATTGCCATCAGGTTTCGTCAGAGGAGCATCGTGGGGTGGCCTTTACTGGGACCATTTTGTGGGCAGGGGGGACCAAGGCTGACTGGAGATATCCAGAGAAAAGGGCGAGAGAGAAATTGGAATCAGGGAGGAGGGACGACGTTTTTGCTGTAAAAAGGAGTGGAAGCTGCAAGGGTAAAGTGGGTCCAGAGATATGTTTTAAGATCCAAGAAACAGCGTTGTGTCTCTTAGTCAAGAGGATGACCCAGTGGAGAAAGGTCAAGTCAAGAGTCAGGAGGAGGAGGAGAGACGTGTTGGAGCAATGTCACTGAGCGGACTTGGGATGGAATGCACAAGGGGAGAGGTCAAGCCTGGGCAGAACTGTGACCCCGTCATCTGTCACCGTGGTTCTCAAAGTGGGATTCCAGGCCAGCGGCATTGGCGTCACTCAGGAAATTTTAGAAATGCAGATATTCAGGCCCACCCAAGGCCTGTTGGCTCAAAAACTCTGGGCTTGGGGCCCAGCAATTTGTTCTCAAGGCTGGAGAGTGCAGTGGCGTGATAACAGCTCACCGCAACCTAGACTTCCTGGGCTCAAGCAATCCTTCCACCTCAATCTCCCGAGTCCTGGGAATACAGGCATGTGCCACCATGCCCAGCTCATTTCTTTTTTTTTCGTAAAGACAAAGTCTCACTGTATTGCTCAGGCTAGTCTCAAACTCCTGGGCTCAAATGATCCTCCCACCTTGGCCTCCCAAAATGCTGGGATTACAGGCATGAGCCTCCGCACTCAGTCTTCTAGGTGATTGTGATGTGCAGAAAAATCTGAGCTTCATTGATCTACTGCAAGAGAATAGGCAGATCCAGATCCTGGTTAAAGAGGGGTGTGATCTTGGAAGGAGATGGGAGGGTGCGTGGTGTAGGGAAGGGAGTGGAAGTGCTTGCAGGACCACCCAAGGTTCATAGTCATGTGTCTACACTGAGACAGTCAATTTGATTGTGCCTTAGCCACCCGCAGTTCATGGTCACGTGTCTACACTGAGACAGCCAACTTGATGGTGACTTTTTCTCCAGCCGTGTCCGGTTGGAATTGACATGATAAAAAAAGAAAGCCAAAGAAAGAGAAAATGAACAAAATAGCCAATGTCTCGTAAACATGAGCTTTATGGGGGAACATTCTTTCCAGTGGGGAAATTGTACTGTTTCCTGAAGATCAGCTTTCCTCTCATGTTTTTGCCATCCAAAATCCAGCCCGCTCGCCTCTTAGTGAAAAAGTCATGTCTACAGTCTTCCTGGCACACAGGTCATGAGTCCCAGGAGCTACCTATGGCCGGGTGGGGTGGCCCAGCTAGTCAGATGCAAGTTGGTCAGCTGGAGCACTGAGTGCCAGAAAGGACCGTTTCTTCTTTTTCTCTCCTGTCAACCAAGTTTTCCTATTTGGATGAAATGATTATTTAAAACAAAAACTTGCCGGACACAAAAGACCACAATATCATATGATTCCATTTACATGAAATAGGCAAGTCTAGAGACAGGAAGTAGACTAGTGGTTGTTTAAGGCTAGAGGACAGAGGAGTGACGGCTGAAAGGTACGGAGTTTCTTTTTAAGGCGATGAAATTGTTCAAGAATTGACCCTGGTGGTGACTGCACGATTCTGTGAATATGCCACAGTCCGTTGAATTGTGCACTTTCTATGGGTAAATTATATGATATGGAAATTATATCTCAGTAAAACTATTTTTTTAAATGCCCACATATTTAAGCAACTTATTTATATAGATGGAAACCAGGAATTCTTAATGAAAATAAATCAAGTCACTTAAACCTACAATCGAATTCCTTTGCGCCTACCTTTACACAAATAGAAGAACTTCCTATAAATGCTGAGGGATTTCCAATATATTAAAAACAAACAAACAAACTTCTAGTCTCTGGTATGGAAAATAACTTTTAGGAGTTAAGATTTTCTTCCTTAAAAAAAAAAAAAGAAAATTAAGAGGGAAAGCCAATTCCCTCTCTGTAGTGCTTTGCTGTGAAAAACTTGGACTAAAAGTTGCTGTTAATTCTACATTTCAAAGCTGGATTCTTTCTGACCCTTCAAAACAAACGCTCCCAGGAGTCTTAAGGCGACATGTTCCTCTTTCTGAGAGGGACAAGGGCTATGAGGAACAGACTCATTTCTGCTTCCGTCAGCTCCGTGGCTGGCTGCTTACGGTGTCCTCTGTTTCACTTTTGCATTGACTGTCTTGCTTTTAAGCTCAAGGAAGCACACTCCTGTCCATGCCATAGTTGAAATGTGCAACTTGTCGCCTTCGGAAACATGCCAACACTCCCTTGCCTCACCTATCTGGCGATTTAGAGCGACTCCTGAATCATTCATCCTGGCCAGTGCGTCTTTAAGTAGGAAGATCGCCAACACCATGTAGAGTCCTGCCCTGCAGGCCCTGAAAATAAATTCTGTCAACACTGGTCATCCGCCCTCTGGTTTCAGATAGGTGTCACTGTGCCATGTGGAGCAGCGTGGGACCGGGGTGGGAGCGTGAAGGGATCCCCGAGAGGCCAGGTTCACTTTACAGCCCATGGCTCTGTGACCTTGGGCCGGCCATTTCATTTTCCATTTCCACATCTAAAAATAAGGAGCTGAGTCAAGCGATCGCAAGAGTTCCTTCCAGCTCTAACCTCTAGAAAAGGCCGTATACTTCTGGGTGGTTAAGAGCTGGGGGCCCCTGAGTCAGAGCGACCTGGTTTGAATTCTGATTTCACTGCTGACTGGTAGCCTCGCTCTGGTTCATCGGCCTCTGTGGGCCTCGATGACTTCCTGTCGATAAACAAAATAATGGGCATCCCCGCTGCCTGGGTGGAGCCTGTGAGTGACTGATCCCAAAGCCTGTGCCAGAATAAAGGCAATAGATACGAGGATATTTACAGTAATACAAGGCCTGTGCCAATCCATGCTGCCTCTACAATACAGTGTATGCTGTAATATATACATCTGTACCCAACACAGTACTCTAGCTGGGAGCAGAGCTGGCCTGGCTGAGATAATGAGCCCTTGGTGCTCAGTACCAAGCCCAGTCCTTAGGGAGAAGATTCAAGGCCCCCCCCCGAGAAGTGGAGTTTCAGCGGCTGGCGCAGGGCTGGACGGTGGGTGGGGGGAAAGGCACTAGCTGAGGCTCCACTTGTTTGTTTGTGTCTTTCCTTCCTCCCTCTGGCTCTCCCAAGTTTATTTTGGTTTTGAAACCAGGCCTGCCCAGGGGAGCCGGCCAAGCAGCAGACCCTTCGGCTTTTTCCTGTCTCCACATCCCCGGCCGGCAGGGCTCCCCACCCCGTTGGTTCCTCGGCGTCGCCTGCGTGGCTGGGTGTCCTTTTCAACTTCTCCCTCGTCCCCCAAGTGCCTGCCAGGCCCCGGTCTCGGTGCCCGATCCCGCCTCCTCGGGCGCTTCCTTTGACCTCCAAGTCCTCCCTCTCTGTTCTGTTCAAAGCACACATCTCAGCCCGGCGGTGACCGCGTTCATACACGAGACAGTTTTGATTTGTGACACCCGCTGGATCTCACCGAGCCACAGACCGTGACACTCCGTGTGCTCGCCGGCTTGGAAGTGTCGCTGGCTCCCGAGCTTCTGATTCCAGAACTCTCCATGCCGGAGAGGAGTGAACGAGAACATCAGGCTCTGCGGGAACAGGCAAGGCCTGGTCATGACACTTGTGTGTGTGTGACAGTGCGCACTCCCTGGCCTTGGGAGTGTGTTAGTGCATTACGTCATTCACGGTGGGAAGAATGGTGGAAGGTGCCCGCTGCCTGCCTTTGTAAATGAAGTTTTACTGGGCTGTGTTCCTTCACTTGACGTTATCTATGGCCACATTCATACTCTGTGTCATGGTGAGTCGTTGTGGCAGAGACTATCTGGCCCCCAAAGCCAAAAATATTTCTTATCTGGCCCTGTTCAGATAAAATTTGCCAACCTCTGATTTAGAGGTAGAAACATCAGATGTTATAGTCTGTCGAGAATAGCCATATAAATTATCTACATTTCTTTTTCCCTAGGAAGCATGTATTTTTCTATAGATCTTTTAAAACTCTATTGTGTTTTCCAATAAAAACAATATGTATCAATAGAAATATCTTAAGAAAGTTCTCTCCATGAATATTGAGGCATTCATGGAAGTCTGGGGCGGGAAAGAGACTTTCGGCATCATCTGACCTGACCTCACCGTTTGGTGAAGAAACTGGGAACGAGAGGAGGATGTGTCCAAGGTCACATGACAAGTATGGCTGTCCCAGCTGAGGACACAGGGCTGCTAACTTCCTGCCCAGGACTTTTGCCAGCTCTGACACACACACACACACACACACACACACACACGTCACTCAACAGAGCTGATGAGGCTGCTGTGAATTCAGATGCCCAGCCTCAAATAGGCCATCATTTGCCCTGAGTCCTACTAGACGTCTCTGGTCAATGCTCTCTTCCACTTTCTGTGATGCTGTTCATACTTCGTCACCTTCCATCAAAGCTCTAACAGCCCCTTGTCCTCCCTCCATCTAACTGTACTGACACCAAACACAAGAGCCCACCCATGCCGGTGTACCCCTTCCTTCCTCCCAGAACAACAGAAGAGTCGTCCATTCTCGGGCACACCTGAGGCAAATATCTACCCATCTCCCTCCCGGTTTCTTTCAGTATAATTATCCTTCTCCCTCTCTCAAAAAAAAGTGTGTGTGTGTGTGTGTGTGTGTGTGTGTGTGTGTGTGTGTGTGTGTGTGTGTGTGTGTGAGATCCTTCTGAACAAGATCCTTCCACTCAGTGTTTTAAAAGCCTAGCATCCACATTTTCCCTGCAACTCACCCCCAATTACTTCCCTTCCCCTTCCCAGCCAAATTTCTCGAAAGCGTCATCACAGTGCATCATCTCTGTGTCCTCGTCTCCCATCTGCTCTTCAGCCCAATCTCTCCAGACTCAGGTCCTCTCCCACCCACCGAGTAACACTCACTAAGGCTGTGGGTGACCCCATGTTACTAAATCCAGTGACCACTTTCTAGACCTCATCTTAACTACCCTCTCAGCAGCATTCAGTGCCGCCGATCACGCTCTCCTCGACACAATCCTCCTCCCCTAGTTCCAGGACATAGGACTCTCTGGGATTTCTTTGGACCTTGGAGACTCTCTGGCCAGCGCGCCGGCTCCTCAGACTGCCGCGCTAGCTCGCTTTTTCTTCCTGACACAGCATGGGTGGTAGGTACCCCTCTTCTCCCTCTGTCTGCAGTTCTAAATCCAGCTGGTCCGAGTCACACCTTCGGTTATCTTTCATCTGAATGCCCACCAGCCTGCCCCTTCGACACAGACCCAGTGACTTTTGAAAGGCAAGGCTTTCAAAGCCACTTCCTTTGCCTAAGACCCTTCAACCTGTGCTGAGTTAGGATAAACGTAAAATCCAGTCTGTGGCCTAGAAGGTTCAGCCTGGCCAGGCTCCCGCCTACCTTTCCAGCCTCAGCTCATCCAGGGGTCCCTTCCCTCACCCGGGCACCATCTGTCACCCTCTCCATGAGACACCCTCCCTCCCATCTCCTGGGCACCCACACTTGGGATGGCCCTTGTCTCGCTTTCCACTGGACAACTCCTACCTGGCATCCTTTGATCTCCTTCGAGTCGGCACTTCTGGGAATCTCATTCCACTCATTGCTTTTTCTAGAAAGGCTTACCTAAGTCAGATGCCACATGTCGTCCTTCCTTTTTGACACTAAACAGAGCTACAATTTTGCCTTGGCTTACGTCATTAATTTGATTAACACCGGTTCTCTCCCAAAAGCCAGTGAACTCCCCAAAGGCAGATACTCTGCATTATCATTTTTCTTTTTATTATTATTTTGAGTTGGAGTCTCACCCTGTCACCCAGGCTAGAGAGCAGTGGCACGTTCACAGCCATCGCAGCCTTGACCTCCTGGGTTCAGGTGATCCTTCCACCTCAGCCTCCCAAGTAGCTGGGACATCAGACGTATGCTACCATGCCCACCTAATTCTTTTTTTGTTATTGTAGGTATGAGGTCTTGCCAAGTTGCCCAGGTTAGTCCTGAACTCTTGGGCTCAGGCAATCTTCTCTCCTCAGCCTCCTGAAGTGCTGGAAATACAGGAGTGAGTCATCACGCCCGGCCACTCTGTATTATTTTTGTTTTGCACCGAGCATCTAGCACCTAGCACAACGGATGATTAGTAGGCAGGGCTCAAAGAATACTTCATGGGAGGATGGTTAGCCGGAGGGAGGGGTGGATGCATAGATAAAGAAACAGTTATGACCTATTTGATCTAAGTTATATGCTTCAACATAAATGCTAGACTGATGGGATGAATATTGTGCAGACTTTCCATTAACAAAGAGCAGAGGAGACTTAAGCATCTGACTGATGCGATGGGACGGATAGAGCCTGTATCTTGGTGGACGTCTTCATGCCACTTTGGCATTGCTCCCCGAGGATGGACTATTTCTATGGGAATATAATAATAATAATAATAAGTGCCGTGTGTTTCCGAACTGCCTCAAATATTTCTAAAATACAGACTTGTGGCTTCTGATTCGTACATGTTGTGAGAGAGAGAAACTCAAGCTGTCACAGGCTCATAAAAAGCCCTGCCTTCTTCTGCAGTGCGATTCTACATGACTAATGCCATTAGCTGACCACAGAAACTAAGCCATTGGGCATAGGAAAATACAGATGGCATGTGTGCTGGTTGTGTTTGGCATAAAGCCTTTGGGTAGATATGCGGGCCAGGATTCCCTAGAACGTACTGCCTTAATAGTATTCAATCAGGTTCAAAGAACAGAGCCCTTAACAAAAAGAAAAGAAAAACTGATAACAGTCCACAAAATCCATAGTACTGAGCATTTTACTAAAAGCCGATGAGGCTGGGAGACTTGTGCATTCATACCTACACATTTAAGTGCAATCCTCTTCAACATTGACCTTGGAAGGATGCATATTTATTTTAGTGATACTGTCCTTATTCTAAATATTTGCAGCTCCTCTCTTGAGACTGCTTTTAAGGCCAAGGGCATACTCTGAGCCTTTTGGGGTTAATTTGAGTTTTAGAAAAAGCCGAATGTGATGAAGAATCCAATCTAGTAAATAAAGTCAGAGTCCAAACAAGATTTAAGATCAGAATGATAACAGGTTTTCTTGTGTGGTGAGAAAAAAAAAATGACTCCGAGGGACAACTGGTCCTCTGTGAGGAGTTCCAGAAATGTTTGAAGAAATGAAAAACATGCCTGTCTTCCTAAGATGACAGGGCTGACACGTTCTGGTGTGTTTGTTTAAAAACTCAATCTCATTGCTTTAGAGATTTGAACTGGCCATCCACCTGGCCAACCTTGGCTGGCAAGATGTGTTTTATTTGGCCAACATGGTGGCTTTAAATAACAATTGAGGCAGGATCGAAAAACCAGAAGATTTCAAGTACAAATTTGAATTTCTGGTTTCCTCTGGAAAATGTGAAGAGCTGGCAGAACTCTTTCCACAGCCCTCCAGGGCAATTTCCTCCTGGGCCAGCGGCTCTGCGGCCTCCTTCATGACGGAGGCTGCTGGGCCAGCACGGCTTGCTGCGGTCATTCATTGTCCGTCCCTGGCCTCGCTATGTAAACATCACACTCCCATGCCCCTTTGCCGTTTAGTGTTCTGTGTGACATTCATTTGTTTACTTGCCCATGCCATCTCCCGCTAGATTGAAAGCTCAATGAGGGCAGGGATTGTTTTGGGGTTTTTTTTTTTTTGCCCTGTATATGTTCAGTGCTGTATCCCCAGTGTCTGATGCATAGCTGGCATTCGGTGCCTATCTGCCGAGGGAATGAATGAATGAGGGAATGAATGAATATCTAGCCCCTGCAGGCGGTGGAGTTTGCATCCCTGGCTCTAGAGTCATACTTGCTGGAAAAGAAGACGAAAACACTTTATATCATCTATACTTTTCATTTTCTTTGTTCTGTTCCTTATGCTGTGTCATGCTATTGCATTCGTGTTCACAGCAATTCTGTAAAGCGTGCATTCTCTCGGCAAGTTCCTTCCCATTTTGAAACCTTTATTTGTGTTCACTTTATTGTACTGTATTCATTTCCTTCTTTTGAAGAGATGTGTAAAAAGGTCTGCGGTAAAACATCTTCCTCCGACCCCGATGCCTCAACCATCCCAGGTACCCTCCTCATAGGAAGCAATGTGGGTGTTAGTTTCTTGTGTGTCTGTCCATAGATATTCCTTGGCTGCGTTTATATTTTTTCTGTGTATACATAGATGTCACATACCATGTGCCTTGCTGTGCAATTTGCTTTTCTCACTTCAAAATATTTCTTAGGCAGGCGTGGTGGTTCACTCCTATAATCCCAGCCCCCGGGAGGACAAGACAGGAGGCTAGCTTGTGGCCCAGGAGTTTGAGACCAGCCTGGACAACATAGTGAGACATCATCTCTGCAAAAATAAAATACATATATATTTTTTTAAAGATAATTTTATGTTATCCCATAAAAAATTACCTCATTCTTTTTTTACATGCATATAGCATTCCAGTAGGTGATTTATTTTCAGGTGGTCTTTTTGACTAGTCCTTATTGATGGACGTTTGCATTTTACATATCTCCTTTTACAGGCATTCAGAATATGATTGCTACCGGTGTTTAAGAAGTGAGATTGTGGGTGGTTTCCAGAATTTGTGCCCTAGTTAGAAAGTCTTTACTACGTTAGAGCTATGAAAAGATTCTCTTTTCTAGGGCTTTTATTTGATACATTTAAATTTTTCACCCTTTTGGTATTTAACCAGGTATAACATATGAACTCTAGATTCAACTGTAATTTTTTTCTAGGTGGATTGCTGTTTATCCCCTCTCCATGAATTGAATAAGCCAGCTTTTATTATATTGCAAAGTTTCATCTACATAAAGGCGTGTTTCTGATCTCCCACCCTGCTCCACTGATCTGCTAACTCTTTCTGGACCAATACTGCACTGTTTTCATTATTAACATATTCTGCTCTGTTTTAACGTCTAATAGGCTGAATTTCCCTTTATTACTTTTCTCACAATGATGCATATATCTATTATTATGCCAGGATAACATTCATATAGTCTGTGGGTTTTTTAGCTGTCAAGAAATAACAGTGGATATTATCACATGCCCTTTTATCATCTTTCCAGAAGATCAAATACACTTTTCCTCGGTGGACTTTCTACTCCATCAACAATTGCGGCATTTCTACCATTGGCTCATCCTTGCTTTCCTGGGAATAGTCCATTTTCTTCTAGTGTGTTGTTCCTTTAATTTCTCCAAGGGTCATTTGTTGAAATTTAATAGTTTTGCATCCATTTAAATAAGTAAACTGGGAGCAGTAGCTCACACTTGTAATCCCAGAACTTTGGGAGGCTGAGGCAAGAGGATCGCTTGAGCCCAGGAGCTCAAGACCAGCCTGGGCAACATAGGGAGACCTCGTCTCCACAAAAATAAAAATAAAAAAATTAGCCAGTCCTGGCAGTGCACATCTAGAAGTGCAGCTACTAGGGAGGCTGAGGCAGAAGGATCACCTGAGTCCAGGAGGTTGAGGCTACAGTGAGATATGATGGTACCACTGCACTCCAGCCTGGTGACAGAGTGAGACCCTGACTCAAAAACAAATATATGTATATAATATATAATCTGGACAAATTTCTCCTTTACACTGTCTTGTTTTTCTAATTTTTGGTATCAGAATTATGCTGGTTTACAAAAATAATTGGGAAAGTTTATTTTTTCTTTATGCTTTCCACTGTTTTTTTTTTTTTTTTTTTTTAATCTGGGAAATAATCACACAGGAAACCATCTGGCTTTCTCATTTTCAGAGGAGGGAGTGGGCAGTTCCTTGACAGTATTTCATTTTTTCCACGATTATTCATCTGTACAGATTTGTCCCTTTTTCCTCTTTTATATTTTTCAAGAAAACCATCAAGGTTTTCCGTGTATTTGCAGTTATTCACAGTCATCTCTTAATGATTGTTCTGATCCTCAGCATCTGTAACTGATTCTCTTTTCTTAGTTCTGATTTTATGAATCTGTCATTTCTCTCCTTTTTTTATCTTGATTAGATTAGTTGGTAGCTCGTGTATCTATTGTCTTGTTTTTACTTTTTCTATCCAGAAAATTAACTTTGGAATGTTTTATTCATCACTCCTGTTACAGTATTTTCTAATTCTATAAGCTCTCTGGACTTTATGAATTTTTCTTTCAGCTTTCTTTTGTTTTGTGGTTCTTCTTTTACAAATGATTAACTCATTTATTTTCAAGTCATAAAAATGTGTAAAACAATGACATTTCTTTTAGGACATTTATCACACTAAGTACAGCATTGAAGGTATCAAATAGGTTTTAAATTTGTTATTTATCAGCTGGGCCCAGTGGCTCAGCCTGTAATCCCAGCACTTTGGGAGGCCAAGGCAAGTGGATTGCCTGAGCCCACAGGTTCGAGACCAGCACAGGCAACTTGGCAAGACCTCGTCTCAACAATAAATCAAAAAAATTAGCCAGGCATGGTAACATACACCTGTAGTTCTGGCTACTTGGAAGGCTGTGGCGGAAGGATCGCTGGAACCCAGCATGTTGATGCTGGGGTGGCCATGAGCATGCCACTGCACTCCAGTCTGGGTGACGGAGTGAGACTCCAACTCAAAAAAGAAAAAATGTATTATTTACATCATAATTATGCTTTACATTCTCAACAAGAAGGGTTTTAATTATCCTGTGGCAAAGAATTTGTCAAGGAGAGAATTTTATTGGTTCTCAAGTAATTGCAGTTTTTCTTTTTGTATGTGTCTGCTTTTCTTTCTTATTTAATTTCCAAGTTGATTATATTGTGGAAAGATTATTTAGTCTTCAGCATGTCTACTCATTTCTACTCTTGGAAACTTTCTTTCGCTCCCAACATGAGTCATGTTTTATAATTTTTTTTTTCTGTTATTCTGCATTATTTTGGATTTGGGGTGTGAAATTTGATATATGATTCTAGAAGAATATTAAATAATATTCTGACATTTTCTCTTACTTTATGTCTACTTGATCTTTCAAGGAATGCAAGGTATGTTCACAACGATGATTGTGTTTCCGATTATTTTTTCTTGAACTTTCTGTGATGCTTGACTTCAGATATTTCAACACTGTGTTACTTAGAGCATAAAGATTGCTGGTGGTTATATCTACTTTCTACCTGATAAATAATTTTAAGGCAGATAGAGACTGAAACATTGGACCTGTAGGCAGTTTATTTGAGGAGGTCTCAACGTTGGGGATTTCTCAAGCAGTGCAGAGAGGTGGTTGACAGGTATACCTGTAAGGGAGCCGAGAACAAATGCATATAATAATAAACTATTTCATTCATCAGGAAAAGTGGCAAGAGGACATGTCACTCTTTTTTGATATGCTTCACCTCTTTATTCCTTCTTCCTGGGATTTGGTTCTCCCAGTTATGAATTTTGTGAGAAAAGACAGACCTGTCTTATTCACATGCCCCGCAGCTAACAGAGCACTTTGCCTCACCCTGGCAGCCGTTGTGAATGAATTAACGAAGTAGCAACAGGCTACCTGTGTGTTGCAGACCAGGGTAAACAGCACAAGCGTTTGTGTCATCTTTCTGTTCAAACATTTCATCCCTTTTAGGACTGACTGGAGTTCTATAGTCCTTCAACATTTTCTTTTTTTTTTTTAATTATAGATTTTAGATTTAGATTATAGATTTAAAATTTTTCAACTTATAAAATGTAGCCAGGCTGGGTAGCTCAGCCTGTAATCCCAGTGCTTTGGGAGGCTGAGGTGAGTGGATTGCCTGAGCCCGCGGGTTCGAGACCCGCCTGGGCAACTTGGTGAAACCGCATCTCTACAATACATCAAAAATGAGCCGGGCGTGGTAGCACGCGCCTGTAGTTCCAGCTACTTGGAAGGCTGAGACGGAAGGATTACTGGAGCCCAGCAGGTCGAGGCTGCGGTGGCTGGGAGTAGCCACTGCTCTCCAGTCTGGGCGACAGAGTGAGACTCCAACTATAAGTAAATAAATAAATAAATGTGGGCTACAATTCAGGGTTAAGTATACAAATGTTCATTATGCGAGTACCCTTGTTGATGAGGTGTGCCCCTCCCCTAGCAGTTTCCCTCAACTGCCAGTCCCACCCCCCTCCCCTATAGTTCCCCACTACTGCCAATCGCTTTCTTATAGTATTATAGTTGTTCAAGGTCCGCTTATGAGTGAGAACATATGGTACTCTGTTCTTTGTTTCTGTGATAGATCACTGAGTATGATGGACTCTAAATCCATCCAAGTTGCTGTGAAGTCCATATGTTTGTCCTTCTTTATGGCTGCATAATATTTCATTGTGTTTATGTACCACATTTTTTTTACTCAGTCCAGTTTCGATGGGCAACGTGGTTGGTTCCATGTTTTTGTTATTGTGAATAAAGCTGCAACAAACATACATGTGTAGGTGTCTTTTCTGTAGAATGATTTGAGTTCCTCCGGGTATATTCCCAATAGGGGGATTATTGGGTCATGATGGAAGGTCAATTTCTAGTTCTTTCAGAAATCACCACACTATCTTTCAGAGAGGTTGCACTAGTTTGCATTCCCACCAGCAGTGTAGAAGTGTTTCTTTTTCTCCGCATCCTCACCAGCATCTGTTGTTTGTTTTATTAATGATTGCCATTCTTACTGGGGCTAGGTGATACCTCATTGTGGTTTTGATTTGTGTTTCTCTAATGATGAGTGAGTCTGAGCACTTCTTAATGTGTCTGTTGGCTGTCAGTATACCTTCTTTTGACATTTTCACAGAATTGCTCCAGCATGCCTCCCAAATGTATGCAGATTCCTTAAGTACTTCAAAAACTCAACTAAGAAGGCAAGACAGATTCACCAATGGTGGGAGGCTATAGCCCTGACCATTGCATCATCTCTGGGTCAGGGACAAGCAGCCCTCACCAGCATGATCCAGTCTCAAAGCAGAAGAGACAAGTTTCTTGTGAAGCAAGGTCTATATTCCTTTTACAGCCAAGCTCCTCATGTTGCCATGTGAAAACACTAGAAAACTAGTGTTGGTTAAGAAGATTTATTCTGGTCAGGCTTGGTGCCTGTAATCCCAGCACTTTGGGAGGCCGAGGCGGGAGGATTGCTTGAGCCCAGGAGTTCGAGTCCAGCCTAGGCAACGTAGCAAGACCTCGATTCTACAAAGAATCAAAAAATTAGCCAGGCATGGTGGTATGTGTCTGTAGTCCCAGCTACTCAGAGACTGAGATGTAAGGATCACGTGAGCCCAAGAGGTCAAGGCTGCAGTGAGCTGTGATCGTGCCACTGCATTCCAGCCTGGGCGACAGAGCAAGACCTTGACTCAAACAATAAAAAAATAAAATAACAATTCTTTAAAAATATGTAGAAGGACGGAGGTGGGAAAGACCAGAAATAATATGCCAAAATACTAGCAGTCAACTCTAGGACAGGTTTCAATTTCCCCTGCTTTATACTTTCTATGTTTTCAAACATTTCCAAGGCGAACAGGAATTATTTTATGCAAAACATAATCACTTCTCTGAATCTGATCCTTTGAAGTCATCCACTCTACTGCCCTTCGGGGTGAGGGTCATCACCTCTCACACGTGCTTACCTCTGGACCAGAAATGGTCATTTCTCCCCTGGGCAGAAGTGGGTTTGAATAAGTCCATGGTGTTGTTTCTGGCACTGCCCCATTGTGAGACTTGTTGTAGGCTGCATGCCCGCCACCAGCATGCCACAGTCAGGGTCCAGGGGGGAAAGCAAGGTCACACGGTAATTCACACAGAAGGACTGAGTGCAGGGAATTGGTTGATGTCACCCAGTTGCAAGAAGCCGTGTCATCCTGGGAGGTGGGGGACAGAAGAAGAGATGGGGATCCTGGGAGTAAGAACTCAGAGGAGGGGTCCTCTAAACTAGTGCTTGGAACACTAAGAAAAGGGGCCAGTCGGCAGCTGCTGGCACCTCCAAGGGCTGTGAAGGGCCTGCTTCTGGGCATGTGGAAGGCGACAGGCGCACCAGTGACAGCCACTGCCAGAGGAAGCTTGCAGGGCATGAAGGAGAAGCGGAGGCAGGTCTCTTCTCTCTTCTCCCCTCCAGTCTTCTTCCCGAACCACCTACTGGCAGAATAAAATGGAAAGCCTCTGGCAAGGGACTCTGGGAAATAGTTCGCAAAGTCCCAACCCCAGTGTCACAGAGCAGCAGAGGCTAGAATGGTGGATCTGGAAGTGAGGGGCTGCTGGCAATAGACGAGCATCCAGACTTGGTGTTGAAAAGTCAGTGATTTTTACAAATGGCAGCGGGTCGGCTTTATCCCTTCTACTAACTATTCTAGACCTTTCCTTTGAACATCTGATGTCCAAGACTTCCAAACGGCTCTTGGCTTTTCAAGGAAAGAACCTTTCCAGGCCGGGCTGGGTGACTCAAGCCTGTCATCCCAACACTTTGGGAGGCCGAGGCGAGAGGATTGCCTGAGCCCAGGGGTTCTTCGAGACCAGCCTTGGTGAGGCCTCGTCTCTACAATAAATCAAAAAATTAACCAGGTTTGGTAGAGCGTGCCTATAGACCCAGCTATTTGGAAGACGGAGGCAAAAGGATCGCCGGAGCCCGATAGGTTGACACTGGGGTAGCCGTGAGTGTGCCACTGCCCTCCAGTCTGGGCAACAGAGTGAGACTCTGATTCAAAAAAAAAACTTTCCATTATCAGAGGGATATTCATTGGCAATCCCTTCAGAAATTTCTCCAGCAGCATCGGTATGGAATTGAGCCTGGTAGCTCCGTGGGAGGGATTGGGATTTAAGGGCATTTCATTATATACTCTGCTACCTAATTGGTACACTAGGTAGGGTTTATTTTCATGAACTTGACCCCAAAATAGTAGGAATAATATCCTTGGTCAAATGGCGCAGCAATTACTAATAGTGTTCTGATTTTTGAACAACCATGTAATCTTTACTGAACTCAGAAATGTCTGAGGACATTTCTAACAGGAAAGGTTTCCCAGCCACTTAAATCATAAGTATCTCACCGATACAAGCATAAATTTTTCAAGTAATTTGATTCAGCCTAACAAAATCCTGTGTTCTTACACATTAAAATTTTTGCATAAACGTGCACTCTAGCCTGGGCAACAAGAGTGAGACTCCAACTCAAAAAAAAAAATGATTTTTGCTGCTTGATATTCTGAACTAGAAATTTTATTTTTAGGGAAAAAAAATCTCCTAGGTGTGATTGTCACTCAGTCTTTGTCTTCCTGGGTAGTGACAGAGAAAATTACTTGTTAGTGCCTTCCATTCAGAAAAGATTTGAGCTCTGATTGTTCAAGGAGGAACTTGAATTGGGGGTCAGGAGGCCTAATTTTGAGTCGCGACTCTCCCATATACCAGAGTTTATCTTTAGACATTTAACATCTGAGCCTCAGCTTCCTCATCTGTGAAGAGAGAATAAAATGAGGTTGTGAGCTTCGAGTGAAGCAGCCATTGCAGAGGTGATATGAATGCGTGTGACCATTATTATTCTTGCAAGAGATAGTAAGTGTGGCAATTTAGAGCATAGCTTCTGGATCCACAGGATGTGAATTTGACTCCTGTCTCTCCCGCTTTGCAGTTTGGGGTAAGGGAGTTGCATCTCTTGACTTTGGTTCTCCCAGCTGCAGCTGTGAAATGGGGGTGGTACCACCTACATCCTAGATGCAGACAATCTGTCCAAGCATCAAGAGTCCAGCCAGCTTTGTCCCTTCTACTAACTATTCCAAACCTTTACCAAGCATCGGTACCAAACATCCTACTTGGTAATACAAGTAATAAGAATAACGAAGGAAGTAGCATACATAAGACAAAGACATAGCAGAATTTCTGGCACAGAGTAAGTACTCAATAAATGTTAGCTACTATCACTATCATTTCCTTTATTGGTTTTCTTTTTTTTGGTTTTTTTTTGATTTGGAGTTTTACTCTGTCACCCAGGCTGGAGTGCAGTGGCACAATCATGAATCACTGTAGCCTTGATCTCCTGGGCTCAGGCGATCCTTCTGCCTCAGCCTCCCAAGTAGCTGGGACTACAGACATGTGCTACCATGCCCAGCTCATTTTTTTGATTTGTTGAAGAGACAAGGTCTCACCATGTTGCCAAGGCTGGTCTCGAACTCCTGGGTTCAGGCCAGCCTCTCTCCTTGACCTCCCAAAGTGCTGGGATTATAGGCATGAGTCACTGCACCCAGCCCTACTATTATTATTATTATTGTTGTTGTTGTTGTTGTTCTTACTTTTTTAGAGAGCCATATACACATGTGCAAGATGTAGGGTGGCTAACATATTTAGAGTATCATTATCTTCCTTTTTCTCTAGTCAGTTTCATTGAACACAGCAAATAGAAACTCTTTACATCTCTTGTAAATTTTAACTGCAAAGCCAAGAGCCACATTTTGTCCAGTCAGCCTTTGCTATGAAACTAAGAGGTGGCTGTGGATACCCATTCATGCTTTCCGTGTGAGATCCACATTCTTTCTTTGGTGTTTTGAAACTGGTTGATGCCTCTTTCTCGGTAACCTTTGTTTCCAAATCCCCTGAATTTTTTGCCTGGAAAATCATATGGCTGGTGTTTCTCTATGGCGGGTAAAATTAACAATAAAAGTTGATGACCGACGCTCACCGCTTTCCCTTTTCCTGTAAAAAAAAAAAAAGGGGGTTAGTGGGTCTCGTGTACGATAAACTTTTTCTTGACTCTAGAGAGGATACAGTGGAAGCTTTCCAAATGACACCTGTCAGAACTGTCATTTGGGGATCCAAACTGTATTTTTCAAGGGAAAGTAGAAGTTGTGAAGACATGCATCTATGTTCTCTTCTTGGGAGAGCATGAGTGGAAGTTCCAACAGAGACTTCAGATGGTGCCCGTTGACTGCTGCAGCTCTGCTGGGCAGAATCCATTTTACAAATGCTCCTGTCCACACAGCCATGGGCATCCTCCCATCAAATCTCTTTCATAGAGAATCAAGCTAGAGAGCAGAAATCCCCATCTTTCCTATGATCACCAACAATTTTATGAGAAGTCATTTCACCCTGACAAATGTCCTATCCCACATTGTGCCTTTTTCAAAAACAACAGCCCCGCAACCGGTACATGAAGGAAACCAAGTTCTCCATAAGAAGCAGTGGCACTTAGGGAGTGCTCCATGCCCATCCTGCTTGCTCTTCCCATGAAGGGAGCACAACATCCCACGCCAGCTCTTCTCTCACTGTGCAATAGCCAGGGCCCCGTGGAATTAGGTCTCTGGAATTAGTCACAGTTCTCCATAACCCGTGACTAACCATGCATAACCATGATAACTCACATGTCTTGAGGACTTCCTACACAAGCCACTGTCCCAAGCATTTTTCCTGCATGGACTCATTTAATCCCCACAAACACCCTTGCAAGGTGTTGTACTCCACCTCCCCCCTTATTGGTGTTCACAGTGTCTGTCATTCCCATCTTCGTGACCATTGAGCCCCCATAGACGCGTGAGAACATGCAGTGTTTGGTTTTCTGCTTTGAGTCAGTTCATGGCAGACGATGACCTCCAGCTTCTTCCATGTTGCTGCAAAGGGCATGATTTCCTTTTTTTTTATGGCTGTGTAGTCTTCCATGGTGTACCTAGACCACACGTTCTTTACCCAATCAGTTGTTGGTAAGCACTTAGGTCGGTTTTGTGACTTTGCTACTGTGAGTAGTGCTGCAATGAACATACGAACACTGGTGTCTTTTCTACATACTGATTTCTTTTCCTTCAGTCCCCGAGCGTCTTTCTGTGTCATAGCATTTCTCGTCTTAGGGCCAGGACCCTGTGCTTGATCCAAGCACCCTCTGTGCTCTGGTGGGCAAGTGTCAAGATCATGGGCAGAAGAGCAAAAATGTCCTCCCCCGCCACCCAGTTTAACAGGCCATGCCGGTGTGCTCTCTGAAGAGGAGAATGGTCTTCACTGAGTTGCTGCTGTCCATCATTTTAATCTCAATGTGCTATTACTGTCCCTAGATGTTGCTAGATAGCCATAAGGTCAGTGAGGGCTGCTGGCCAGGCAAGATCTCAGTTCACAGCTGCAGATGCGTTGACCTCTGTGACGGGTTGGGCAACTGGCCGTCAGTAGATAGTAAACGATGTCAGCATGGCTGGAGTTGCCCTTGGGATTATGAGTACAAAAATGTCAAATCTATACAAAGCTCAGCTTCGCACAGAGTAGCTGCTTGTTTTCCAAAACTGCCCTGGAGTCCTGGAAGAGACTGCAGAGCTTTGAGAGAGGCCAACCTTATTAAGGAAAGCGATCGAGTCCAAATAGATTACACTTGAGTCAGGCCTTGATCAAGAAGTTTAAGTTACATTTCCTTATCAACAAATAGATGATCTGGCAGCAAATAAAAGCTAAGGAAGTTTCTCTCGCCCCCTGCTTCCACCACCAACCCCCCCACACCTGCTTTTAAAACTCAAGCCAGAGAAAATCCAGGAGCCTCATAAATTATGGTAGCCTCCGTTTCTTTTTCAACTTTAGATTTCACACTCTGTATGATGCTTCAGTTAAGTGTGTGTTTTTAACAGTTGCATTGAGATGTAATTTGCATAACAAAGCTCACCCATTGCAAGTATACAGTTGAGTGGATTTTAGTATATATACAGAGTTGTATACAGCCATCACCACAGTCTCATGCGAGGACATTTTCATCACCCCAGAAGGAACCCTTGTATCCATAAGCGGCCACTCCTGACCTTAAACTAGCCCCTATTCCCACCCCCTAGCCCCAGCTGACCACCCACCCACTTTCTGTCTCTGTAAGTATGCATTTTTTTAATCTAGACATTGCCTGGCAGTTCCCAATAATTAGGATCAAGTGATAACTGTTTTCTCAGAACCTGCAATTTTCAAGAAATTTCTTTTCCTCTGTGTCACGGAGCCTCTCTGTCCCCTAGCACTTGACTCTCACTACCTCCCCACAAAGGTGACCATTGATCTCCACTTAACAAGTATTTACTAGGGGCCCATGTTGTGCCACACACGGTGTCAGCACGTGAGTCATCAGTGAACAGGACAAAGACCCCTGTCCCCGTGGAGCTGATGTCCTAGCAGAGGGAGACAAAACATTCAACAACAAGCAGGAGAGGAGACCAAGGGGTCCCAGGGTGACCAGTGCCCAGGGCATCTGGATATTCAAACAGGCACCCCAAGAAGTTAAGGTGAGCGACACTTTGTGGAGGCGAGGAGGGGACCCAAGCAGGTGCCGAGGAGAAACGGGCATTTTAGGCAGAGGAAAAGTCCTGGCACTGAAGGGTCCCTGGCAGGGGGCACCACTGACATGTTTGAGATACAGCAAGGAGGTCAGTAAAGCTGGAATGGGGAGAGAAGACAGAGAGGCAGGTGGGACAGAGCACAGGAGCCACAGCAGGCTTTGGAGCAGAGGGGTGGCATGAGCGGAATCTTCTTCCGAATCACAGAGTCTGACTGCCGCCGCCGTGTTGTTGAAAAGAGATGAGAAGGAGCAAGAGGAGATGCAGGGACTCCTGGACACCACTGCAGGGGCGAGGTGAGGGCAGCAGCTCCCCACTGTGACTGCAGGTTGGAATCCCTGGGCAGCTTTACGAACTAAGGTCTGAGCACCAGAATTCAAATTGAACTGGAGTGCAGAGTGTCTCAGAGCCGCCCGGGTGATGCTGATGTGCAATCTGGGTTGACCATTGTGACTTTGGGGCGCTAAGCCGTCCCACTGGTCTGACTTTGCAGCTGGGAACAGAGCCCCACTAGACGACCCTGGCCGGCAGAACTGTGTCGAGAAGCAGCAGGAACTGGCACTGCAGACGGCGTGCAAGCTGGAGAGAGCAGGCTGGAGCCCACTTGGACCATGAGACCTTGGCCCATCCCGTTCTGGGGCTGCACCCAAACCCAGGCCTCTGAACGTGAAAATCGGGCTTTGTCCCTGCACCTATGAGAGGGCTTGTTGGAAGAATGTCTCAGGGCAGAACAGAAGGCTAAGACTTCGGGAATGGACCTGTGATACACTCAACAAACAGACTTTAAGAATAACAGAGACAGCGTGCCAGACCCTGGGCAAGGAATTGCTAAAGAAAAAAAAAAAAAGATAAGGTCTTTGACCAAGCCAAGTGGCTCGCAGAGAGCACCATCTAATATTTCAGATTGTGTGATTCATGGAGAGTCTTTAAATCAGCCGGAGAGGAGGGGGGATTCTTCGGCTGCCTATCTGAGCCGCTGGCATTTCTAATTCGCTGGGATGAATAGAACATTATTGTGTTGCATCGGCACAACTACAGCAGGGGGGAAAAAAAAAGGACGCTTGGAGCCACGAGCCCAACATGAATCAGCAATCTGGTTCTATTGTTCGGGAAATAATCACCAAGCTGGGAGTATGGAATTTAAGAATCATGCAGAAATGCGCTCACCACCACCCCCACCCCCCTCCCCCCCCCAGCAGGAAGCAGACACTGGCTCAAACATGGCATCTTGTTTGGGGCTCCCTGAGCTGAAAAGAATGTAAAAAACTTGGAGAGGATTTAGGGAAAGCCAATTTGTAAATATGGAAGCTACACCCCGTAAGCTGTAGGGGAGGTTTAGAGCCAGGGCTGTCCCCCTCTCCAAGGTGGCACGCCGAGGGAGTGTTGCTTCTCTCTTGGGAGCAGGAGACCAAGCCCGGGCTTCCAGAAGTAGCAGGCGTTTCTTGAGTTCCTCCTGTATGCGGTCACTGCACTGCCTTGTGGGGAGAGAATGGTCCCTACCTCTTGGAGTCCTTCTAATGTGTGGTACCGGGCAGGGGGCAGTGGCTCCCAGACTTCAGTGTGCAGCAGAAGTGCTCCGAGGGCTTTTTGAATCCAGAATCCTGGGTTCCACCCTCAGGGTTTCAGATTCACAGGGCTCAGGAGAACCTGAACATCTGCATTTCTCTCTCTCTCTCTCTCTCTCTCTCTTTCTCTCTCTCTCTCTCTCTCTCTCTCTCCTTCTTTCTTTTAGCTGGAGTCTCACTCTGCACCCATGCTGGTATGTAGCGACACGATCGCGGTTCACTGTGGCCTCAACCTCCTGGGCTTAGGCAATCTTTCCACCTCAGGCTCTCAAGTGGTTGGGACTACAGGCACACGCCACCACACCCGGTTAATTTTTTTTATTTTTTTGTAGAGACGAGGTCTTGCTATGCTGCCCAGGATGGCCTCAAACTCCTGGGCTCAAACCGTCCTCCTGCCTCGGCCTCCCAGAGTGCTGGGATTGCAGAACAATTTGCACGGGGGCCGGCCTGAGCAAATGCATTTCTAACTCGTTCCCAAGTGATTGTTCTCTGCTGATCTGAGGACCACGCTTTGAGGCCCTGCTCTAAAGAAATAAAGACATGGGGCAGGGGGAGGGATCCAAACAGAATTCCATGAGAAAAGTGTCCTGGACTTGCTGGTGCCGTGGCAGGCACCACTGTTAGGTTCTCCAGCGCGTAGCTGGAGGGTTTAACTGGCCATGTGCGTGGGATAAGCCATACTGGCCGTGACTTTGCTGCCACCCAAGGAAGAGAGGCAAGAAGCACTGGAGGAGAGATCTCTGTAGGGCTGAGAAAGTCAAAAGGGACTGATAGGATAAGACACATGTGTGGGCTCACAGCCACAGAGCAAAGGTTGTAGAGATAAGAGCATGACTGCAGAGTGGCCTGTCTCCATGCTCACACTCTACCCAAGTGCTTCTCTCATGGGCAGAAGGTCTCAGCAGAACCACCTGGAAGGCCTTTTCTAAGTACACATGCTTGGCCCAGGTCTGGAGTCAGGGAGCATAACATCTCAGGTGGTCCTGCTGTGAGCCCGCTCCTTGGGAATTGAGAACTGCTTTTTCTGCAGCCTCTGGGGTTGTGTCCCAAACGTACAGGTAAGCAGAGTACAAACCAATCTCTTTGACAACGCAAAAAAAAAAAAAAGTCCTCGCATATTGTGCCTCAGTAATTACTATAGGACTTGAGCGTCTCAACTTCAGGGGTGCCCATTTGCAACACAAGTGGCCTCCGTCCACAGCCTGAATGGGGTGTGTTAGCTGGAGTAAGTGCCTTTTCACTGGGAATGTTCCAGAGAAGGCTGACTGTGCACTGGTCAGGATGGAGAGGCAGGGATGGCTGTCCTTTGTCGGGTGTGGCCCACCAGGACGGCACCTGACTTCCTCTAGCATATTCCGAGATGGTTTAGGGAGGTGACTTTCAGCATGTGGGCCCTGGAAGGTGTGGCGAGATCACCTGGGAACTTGTTAGAAATGCAGGCTCCCAAGCACCCCTCAAACTAAGTGAATCAGAAATTCTTGGGGGAGGGGAGAGCCCAGCAATCCAGGTTAAGAAGCACCCAAGGTTGTGAGCCACGAGCGTAAGTAGCTACTAAGCACTCATGGCCACCTGGAGAGCAAAATTAGAACAGATCGGCAGTCCAGGCCACCTACGGCTTTATCCATCCATGGAGGTACGCAGGCACGTGTTCCGACACGTCGGCCGTGTCACCCATGTCTGCCAGCTTCCCCCTGAGAGCGTGAAGTGTTCCGTGGCCAGCCAACCAGCTTCTCAGCTGCTTTTGGCATCCCTGGAATCCCCAGTGAAAATGCATTTTCCCGCATCCTCTTGGTGGAAGGGCTGTGTTCTTGCACTTCTTAGACTTTTCATCCCAACTTCCCCGTGTGACGGGCTCAGGGAACTATGGAAAGAGAATCCTACCCCCACCACCAAATCACTCCCAGCACTGCCTGCAGTCCTGAGAGACTTCACTCTCTCCCATGCTCTCCTCCCCCTCTCCACAGTGGGAAGCCAGGCCGCTGCCCTTGGCTGTCCAAAACTTCTAAGTTTGACCTTCAGGTCAAATCGTGTGACCACGGTCACCCAAAGAGGGAGGG
Source organism: Carlito syrichta (assembly GCF_000164805.1). Lineage (NCBI taxonomy): Eukaryota > Metazoa > Chordata > Mammalia > Primates > Tarsiidae > Carlito > Carlito syrichta. Next base: position 248,849 of record NW_007080010.1, on the reverse strand, counting down.
GTGAGAGACATCACTGAGACATAATTTGCATCACAAGGCTCACCCATTGCAAGTATACAGTTGAGTGGATGTAGGTCTATGTGCAGGGTTGTATACAGCTGTCACCACAGTTTAAGAGGAGACCATGCAGATCACACACTTGGGCTTTTCTTTTTGAGTCGGAGTCTCACTCTGTCGCCCAGACTGGAGTGCAGTGGCCGCTCCCGGCCACCGCAGCCTTGACCTGCTGGGCTCCGGCGATCCTTCCACCTCAGCCTTCCAAGTAGCTGGAACTACAGGCGTGCGCTACCACGCCCAGCTAGTTTTTGATTTATGGTAGAGATGAGGTCTCGCCAAGTTGCCCAGGCGGGTCTCGAACCCACGGGCTCAGGCAATCCACTCACTTCAGCCTCCCAAGGCGTGGGATTACAGGCTGAGCCACCGAGCCCAGCTTCACTTGGGCTTTTCAAAGCTGTCACGGCCATGGTTCCCAAACTCTGTGCCAAGGCACCCTGGGTACCACAGCCACGCAGGATGTTTTTTGTTGTTGAGGGAAACCCAGCCACAACTGCCAGACACCATGCAAATCCAACTGTCAGGCTGTTTGGACCTAATTACTTAATAAACAGAGCATTTAAGCATGTCTTTTGGCCTGGGGTCACTATTTTAAAAAAAAAATTAATGAAACACTAAGATTACCATGAGCTGAGAAAGATGGATCTCTTACAGCGGCTCTGTTCCCAGGTATATTCTGACTGCACACGTTCTGGCAGGATTGTACATTCAAGCAGGCATATTTCAGGAAATATACATTCTAAATTTAACTTAAATGTCGGGGGGAAGCTAAAAGAAAAATATAATGTGCATGCTTCTTCGAGGAGTTTCTTTCCTTTCTAACCTTCCTACCAAGACTTACCCATCCAGCTTCCTTGATGCAACCCTTCGCCAGGGTTCCTGAGATTTTAAAAAATGCAGTGTCCCGGCCCTTTCTCCATGATATAAACATAATGGATTCATTCTTACGAAACTGAACTTGCAACGGCTCTGGTGCAGACAAAACTCAGGCTGTGTGTGCTGCGTGACACGCCTGGTGCTTCACAGGAAGCCACGGGATGTGCTGCCTACCTTCGCCAGTGGGGCCTTTACCAAGCGGGACCAGGCAAGCAGGGAAAGAAAGGCTGCAGAGTTTCCAAAGCCGATTTCTGTAGGAACCTTTGCAATCCTCCCTCCCCTGGCCCCACTGGCATCAAAGAATGAGTATACTGTTGTGACTATATTTATTAGGAAAATATTATTTTCATCTCCAAGGCATTTTTCTTTTTGAGTCAGAGTCTCACTCCGTTGCCCAGGCTGGAGTGCAGTGGCACGCTCACGGCCACCCCAGTGTCGACCTACTGGGCTCCGGTGACCCGTCAGCCTCAGCCTCCCAAGTAGCTGGAACTACAAGTGCATGCCACCACACCCAGCTAATTTTTTTCATTTATTGTAGAGACAAGGTCTTGCCAAGTTGCCTGGGCTGGTCTCAAACCCATGAGCTCAGGCAATCCCCTCACCTCGGCCTCCCAAAGTGCTGGGATGACAGGCTTGAGCCACCGCATCCGGCCCATCTTCCTGTCACTTCAAGAGCAAGGCAGTCTTCGTAATGCCCCCTTAGGAAGAGGATTCTTTTTATCCCGGTTAAAAATCAGCAAGGGGCTCACTGCAGAGCACAAGCTCAGACTGGGAGACGCCGTCTCCCTGGGATGAGACTGAAGTTTAAAAAAAAAAAAATGGATACTAGATGATATCTCTATCAAGTGGTCAAGCCCCAGAGCCTCTTCTTAGGAAGCTGTCCAAGGATCAGGGGAGGAAGTGGGTTGTTTGTGGTTGTCTTAGTCATCATCAAACACTTTTTTTAAAGAAATCAATAATAAGCCGTGTGCTTCAGTCCTGATGTTTTCTTTTCGCATGCATGTTTGTTGTTTTTTCGGGCATGTGTCTCAGTGAGTCACCTCACCACAGAGATATATTCTGGCATCTGGTGGTTCGGCGTGGAACCCTCATTCCTCAGGAATTATTTAATTCCCCTGACGTGATGAACGTGCTTCCGATCCCTTCATATATAACACACACACACACACACACACACACACACACACACACACACACACACACACGCAGCTGCGTGAAGCTTTCCTTCGGCTCGGGGAACTTGCCTGACTGCCCACCAGGTGTCAGTAGAGTCGGTTTTAACCACTGGCTTTGGCCATCAGGGCATCTGTTGAAATTATTTCTCCTGCCGCATCAGAGTTTTCTAGACCCACCCATCACCGTCCTCCGAAGAGCCTCGCTTCCACCTCTTAGGAGCATTCAGAGGAGACAGTCCACCTGCAGAGAAGGTAGCTATAAGGAAAACGCGCCACAGACACAGCAGATGTCGTGCTGACCCTCTCCAAGGTGGCCTCACACAGCCCTGCCTGGCTGGATTCTGGACTTTTCTGCCACTACCTTACTTGGCTAAGAAGTGATCCAGGTTGCACTCAGTGTGACAGTAAATTAGGGGTCGCCGATGGTTTGAGATGTGCAGGGGGGTTTTTGTGGGGTTTTGCTGTTGTTGTTGTTTTTCATTGGAGTCTCACTGTTGCCCAGGCTGGAGCGCAGGGTCACACTCACACCCACCCCAGCCTCAACCTGCTGGGCTCCCCGGCGATCCTTCCACTTCAGCCTTCCAAGTGGCCGAAACTGCAGACACATGCTACCATGCCCAGCTAATTTTTTGACTTATGGCAGAGATGAGGTCTTGCCAAGTTGCCCGGGCTGGTCTCAAACCCGTAGGCTCAGGCAATCCTCTCGCCTCAGCCTCCCAGAGTGCTGGAATTCCAGGCTTGAGCCACCGCGCCTGGCCTCTTGTGAGTTTTAAAGACCACCGTGACCCCAACAAACTCACCCCTGCCACTGCTGACCTGGTCCTCCAAGCAGGAGCGGAATGTTGCACATGGCCCCGCAAGGTTGCACGTAAAGAGGGAAGATACCACCGAGCATCAAGAGCGTTCATCCAGCTAAGTCCGCACATTCCCCTGTGAGGTGGATGACCTTGGCCCCACGTTGAGACGGCAACTCTTGGCTCTTAATGCCCTGCGTGTTGTTCGCTTGGTAGGAGCAGGGTGGACGCTCCTTCCAACGTGATGTGGTGACCTTGCCTGGAAGAGAGATGGAGAAAAGAGAGGAAAGGGGAGGTAAAAGAAGGGGACCAAGATTTGGCGTGGACATAGGCTCCGATGAAGAGATAGGTGAAGATAGATGAAGATGGAGCTGGGACTCTTAGAGCGAGATAGGTGAACTTGAACTCAAAGGGGTGGGTGGAGTGGAGGTCAAGGCTATCATTTGGCTGAGAACAAAAAGGCATATCAGCCCCAGCCACAGAAATTAAGCTCAGTTTCAACCACAGACCCGGGCCGCCTTGTCTCCCTCCCTGAAGGCAAAACACTTACAGAGACTGACGAAATGGGAAATGACGATTACAGCTTTGCCATTAGCAGCCCTTGGCCAGCGCCTGTGAGGCAGGGCTCCAGCCCCTGCCACACACACCCAGCAGAGGGATTCTGATTGCCTCCCCCTCCAAGAGGTGAGCCTTGGGTCAGCACCTGGGGCCAGGCAGAGCACCCACTACTTTTCCACATTTTTACCAACTAGCTCAGAGCTTTACCTTCCTTCATACCTAGCCCCATCCCCAGTCCAACTCCGCTAGCTCCACGGTTTTTTTTTTTCCTCTGCCTGTTGTTTTTTGGTTTTGTTTTTTTTTTGAGTTGGAGTCTCACTCTGTCGCCCAGACTGGAGTGCAGTGGCCACTCCCGGCCACCGCAGCCTCGACCTGCTGGGCTCCGGCGATCCCTCCTCCTCAGCCTTCCAAGTAGCCGGAATTACAGGCATGTGCTACCACGCCCGGCTGATTTTTTGATTTATTGTAGAGATGAGGTCTCGCTGCCCAGGCGGGTCTCGAACCCACGGGCTCAGGCAATCCACTCACCTCAGCCTCCCAAAGGCGCGGGATTACAGGCTGAGCCACTGAGCCCGGCTTTCTACCTGTTTTTTTGATGCCACATTCCCCAATAGGGTGAGTTTTACTGAGTATTAAAAAGGTGGGGCAGAGCGTGGTGTGATTTGAAAACACCTTGCCTCTGTTCTCTTCTACTTGAGTTCTTAACACATTCCCATCATCAGAAACTCAACCATTATAGATTCACTTCATTGAGTCCTCGATTTACTATTAACTTGCAAAGGCCTAGGGGAAGGACAATGGGTCCCACAATTAGGATTGCTAGAGAGGTGGGGACAAATTCATTTCTGCGTCCAACCTTTCTTACTCCCCATGAAAAGGTTAAATGACACATGAGGGATAGCCTTGAATGGGAGGCAGATTTTGTTCACAAAAGTAAAATTCGGCCTTGGAAGAGGAGAATGGCAGATGAGGAAGATGTGCTTCCTCCTCCTTGATTTCTTGGTGACAGTGGCATTCGGGGAGGCGGACTTCTGTGCCACTCACGAGTCTTTAAACCACCTGTGGGAACCCCAAAGTAGAGACTGGATAATAACCCCATTTCCTCAGGGAAGCCTGGGCTGGCTGGGAGATGGGAGACCATAATAATAATGGCTGTCCTATGGAAGTCCCCCGGTCCCTCGCGTTGGTCCTACTTTTTTTTTTTTGAGTTGGAGTTTCACTCCGTCGCCCAGACTGGAGTGCAGTGGCCACTCCCTGCCACCGCAGCCTCTACCCACTGGGCTCCGGTGATCCTTCCGCCTCAGCCTTCCAAGCAGCTGGAATTACAGGCACGCGCTACCACTCCCAGCTAATTTTTTATTTATTGTAGAGATGAGGTCTCGCCAAGTTGCCCAGGCGGGTCTCGAACCTGCGAGCTCAGGTAATCCACTCACTTCAGCCTCCCAAAGGTGCGGGATTACAGGCTGAGCCACCAAGCCCGGAGGTCCTACTTTTATATCAACAAGCGCCTGCCAACTCCCTTGGTCTGCACCATATCCCTGGGAGAGCAAGAATTGTGATTTCTCTTTACAAACGAGGCTCAGAGAGTCAAGGACCCTGTCGCCAGTCCCCAAGCCACAGAGCTGCGGCCCAGAGCCATCCAGAATGACACCCAGTTCGGGAGTCTTTCCTCCATACCTGGGATTGAACATGGTCTTCACAATTTTTCCCAAGTGCCAGGGTCAAGGGTTTGATGTCAGTCTCTCCCCTTCCTTTCATGAGGGAAGGTGGGGAGAAGGGAAGCCCGACTTGCATCTCCAAGAGACCCCACAACCTCACAGCCCTCCTAGCGTGGAGGGCAGCCCTCTGGAGGGCACCGCCACGCACGTTGACCCAGCTGTGCTTCCAGTTGCCAGATGGAGCCGTGGCAAGGTCACAGCAGAGGCAGGATAGACAGAGGGCCCCGCCCATCTATGAACTCCCACAGTGCCCAGCAGCCTACACTGAAGTCCCCTCAATGCCGTGGTTTCTAGGGGGAGAAAGGAATCACACGGGACAAAGGTGGGTGGTTTGGGCAAATGTGTGGAGTTCGAGGAGAGGTTGGGGTGTTCCCTCGGGCTCCAGTCTAGCCTGTGACCTTTAATTCTGAGGCAGGAAAGCAGCAGTGATCCCACTCAGAGAGGTGCCGTCAAAGGCGTTATCTTTGTCAAATCAGGTGACTGCTAAGAACCTTCCATGGCTCCCATTTGCCACAGGACAAAGTCCAGATTCCACAGCAGCGACCCTTTCGAGACCCTTCACCACCTGACCTCAAACCACGTGTGCAGTGTCATTCTCGGTCCCTTCCCGAACCCACAATACCAAGTAAACCCCATAAAAACAGTTGCTTGCTCCATGAACACAGCACACCCCCACACGGTGCCCTCCCCTCCCAGAGTGACTTCTTAGGAGATGGAGAGTGTCACTGACTCTGCATAGGGTCACGCTGGCTCAATGCCAGGTGAGAAGAGGGGTCTTGTTCTTCCCTGAGAGCCCTCCTGGGGCTCTTGGTCCCAGGTCAGAGTCTGAGATCACCTGGCACTGGGGCATGTGGCCTTTTAAAATGAACCCAGAGAACTTCTTAGGAAAGTTCTCGGCCCACAGCCGCAGCCCACCATGGCTCCCTTGGGCTGCCCGCAAGGCACCCACCGACGTTTTACTAGCCCTGTTCCCTGTCACCGCCCCCCCCACACACACACACATCAGATTGTGTAACATCCTCCTTCCCTTCCTCCTAAGAAGGCCAAGGAGAAGAAAACAAAGGAAGATGGTTTGAAAAGGCCACAAAACTTCCTCAGGAAAGGTCAATGTCAAGTCGGGAAGAGGAGCCATGACAGATTCGGTGCACAGACAGTGACTCACCAGGTCTACCGAGGGGAAAATGGAATTTACTTATAAAAAATTGTGTCTAAGCCGGGCTCGGTGGCTCAGCCTGTAATCCCGCACCTTTGGGAGGCTGAGGTGAGTGGATTGCCTGAGCCCGCGGGTTCGAGACCCGCCTGGGCAACTTGACAAGACCTCATCTCTACAATAAATCAAAAATCAGCCGGGCGTGGTAGCACGCACCTGTAGTTCCAGCTCCTCGGAAGGCTGAGGCGGAAGGATCGCCGGAGCCCAGCAGGTCGAGGCTGCGGTGGCCGGGAGCGGCCACTGCGCTCCAGTCTAGGTGACGGAGTGAGACTCCAACTCAAAAAAAAAAAAATTGTGTCTTTGTTCTTACACATTTGAACTTCGATCACCTTCAAGGGACTCTCTGTTTGACGTCATATACCTACCGAGACACTTTTTCCACTGCTCAAAACAGTTTTTGAACTCGTCCATTTTGATGCCTTTGAGTACTTCTGCCGTTTTTTGTTTCACCTATTCCACATCGGCAAAGACGTTTCCCTTTAAGGGATTTTTTTCATCCAGGGAAACCAAAGAAAGGCACTTGGGGTCGAGACCAAGTGAATAGGGGGGATGGGACATGGGGGTCATGCCATCTGGGGTCAAAAACTGCTGAACATTCAACACAGTGTGGGCAGGTGCACTCATAAATCACCCATCAAGAAATGGGCAAAGGTGTTGAAAGAATCTCAAAAAAAAAAAAAAGTCACTGAAGCCGAACGTAGCCTCTGTCACAACAATGCTAGTTGAGACACAGATGTCGATGGATTCCCAGAACACTTACCTCATGGTGGAAGCCTGTGCTACAAGGAGACAGCCGTCCAAAAGATAATTCTAGATTTTTCGGGAGTCCCCGAAAAATGTTTCAAGATTTCCTTCCACACTGTAGTTTCTGTGGGGAAAAAGAAAACACAGGGACAAAGGCGTGTGGTCTGGACAGGCGCACTGGCATTCTCCAAGAAGGAGTTGAGGTGTTCTCTCTGGCACTAGCTTAACCATGACCTTGAATTCTGAGACAGGGAAAGAGCAGCGATCCCACCCAGAGAGGTGCCACCTGAGGCGTGAGCTTCCTGGGTGTCCACCTCCACGCCACAGCAGAGGTGTCTTTGTCAGATCAGGCCACTGCCCTAGGACCTTTCGTGGCCCCCATGTGCCACAGGATAAAGCCCAGATTCCATAGCGACCCTTTCGAGACCCTTCGCCATGTGGCCTCAAACCACATTCACAGTGTCATTTTCGGTCGCTTCCAGAACCCCTGCAGCCCCTGTCATACACCCTGGGGTCTTTGGTTGAACCGGAGCCCTGCCAGGAAAAAATCCTGGCCCCTTTTTTTCAGAGTCACACTCATATGTCACCGCTGGGTTCCCTCATACCGGTAGAATTAATCATGCTCTCCTCGGTGCCTTCAAACACACCTTTGATCTCTCTTGTTCAGAAATTCTGCCCTCGAGTCACAGGCTGGTCCTTCACCCAAGCCTCCAGGGTGGGCTCCGTGAGTCATGCCTCTCAAATGCGGTCCATCAGAGCCTGAGTTTGTGTCTGATGGAGTGAACAGGGCGGCCCCAGGCCAGATCCTGGGGTTGGTGGCTTGCTCTTTGGCCTTGTCACGTTGCATTTTGCTTTGCTACAAAGGAGTGCCCAAGCTGGGTGATTTATAAAGAAAAGAGGTGTGTTTGGGTCACAGTTCTGCGTGGCACTCTGCTTCCGGTGAGGCCTCAGGAAGCTTTGGCTCATGGAAGGCAACAGGTGCCGGCGTGTCACACGGTGAGAGCAAGGGAGAGGAAGAAAGAAGCTGTTTAAACAACCGGCTCCCGCGTGTACTACAGAGCTAGAATGCCCTCCTTACCAGGCACTAAGCCCTTCGTGAGGGATCCGCCCCCACAGTCCAGGCCCCTCCCACTAGACCCCGACCCGGCTAGGAATCCACTTTCCTCCACCCGCAGAGGGATCTACTGCATGCGGGTCCTCTGCTCTTTGATCCCAACCAAAAATGACCCTCCTGTCCCCTCTTTATTCTAGTCCCTAGACGACACTGACAGCAACGTCCATCTTTTCCATAAACATTTTGCATCTTCAGACTTAGGGAATGGGACCAGGGACTTTGGAAGACATTGGGCTCCACGGTGAGCCGTGGCTACTCTTAACATCCCCTAGGCAAGGCTTCATGTGGTGTCTGTGAGTGGGTTTTATGTGTGTGGTGTTTGTGAATACCCTGAAAATAGTTGCCAAATCGTTGGCCCCTTTTTCAAGGGGAGGGGGGCCTGTAACTTGCATTGCATTCCTTGAGGAGGCCACACCTCTCAATCCCTGAGCTCCGCTAAGCTGAAGAACGAAGCTTCAGAGGGGAATTTGAAGGGGAAACATGGAGCAGGACCTTAGCATGTTCCTGGAGGCGTTGCACACCCAGCACCTACTGCGTGGCAGCCTAAAGACCCTGGTCTGGCTAGGCACAGTGGCTCGTGCCTGTAATCCCAGCCCTTTGGGAGGCTGGGGCGGGAGGATCTTCTGAGGCCAGGAGTTTGAGACCGGCCTAGGCAACATAGCAAGACCCCATCTCTATAAAAACTAAAAATGAAAAGTAAGACCCTGGTCTTCTCAAGAAAGGCTGAAGATACTGGGAGAACAAAAAACAACCTGAGATAAGGAGCGTGTTCCTCCATGCGTCCCCCCTGCCAGCAAGACGTGCTTCTTTGTGGACCTCAGCACAGCAGGGCAACGCCCCCAGCAGTCTCCAGCAGCATCTTCCCACCCACCTGGACTCCGTCCCACCTTCCATGTGACAGCTTCCCAGATGATTAAAGACCACTGCCCACCCACGCTTCTCGCAACTCTGCCCTTTGCTGGGTCACCTCCAGCGGTCCTTCCCTTCACCTCTGCTTCCCCTTGTGCAAAACATTCCACAGGAGACGTCTCTCCTACGTGCACTCTAGCCCGTGTCCTGCAGGCTGTTTCTGTCCCCGCAGCCATCGATGGCCTTTAAGGACTGTGAAGAGCTGCCTCGGCTCCCAGTGGATCCCAGTGACTGCCAGAGTCCCTGGACCCATTTCCTGAGTGTTGATCATAATTCCCCTTGCTTTTCAGCTTCAGGGAATGCAGTGACACCTTTTGCATCATCTGTGTTTTTAAAATACAAATGTGCTATACGTGTGTAAGAGGCGAATGCCTGCTTTTACACTCTTCCGAGGGGACCGAGTTTTACTTAAGGGACATAGCACTGGACTGAGAATGGTGGAAGAGGCAGCGGAAGGCCCAGCCCACGAGACTCCTAGCGCCGACCCTCGACCCGTGGCATATTTTTAGCTGCACTTCTGGGTGGGCTTGTGAAATGGGTATTAAATTTCTTGAGGGCCGACAACCCTCCCCCCGATCTTATCTATCTGCACCCCCTGTGTTTATCCCCAATGTCGAGTGCTCATGTCACATTCACCACCAGGTCTTGTTATGTCTGCCTCCTAATTGTCACCCAAGCCCTCCCACCATCTCGGCTGCTTCCTGAGTCCAGCTCCTTCTTCTGTCTCCTGGACCTGCCATGGCCTGATTGGTCTGCTGTCCACCGCCAGCCGCTGTGAAGCTGTAGCAACTCAAATTGGCTGGTATCGCTCCCCTCCTTAAAACCTGTGTCATGTGAAAGAGTCGCCTGGTTTTTTTTTCATACAGGGCTCATTTCCTGCAGAGCCGTCCAGGGGCCTTGGGAGCACAGGGTGAGGAGACAGGATTAAATCATAACCTGGGGAGAGGCCTGTTTGAAAAATGAGCCTTCGGGTGGTGGTTGCCTCCACTCTGAAGCCTTCTCAGATAAGCCGAGGTCGAAATGGCCTCTCTTTCCCTTGTGCCCCAGTCTACTCTGAGGGACAAATAAGGTGAAACCTGGATACGTTTTAGATTTTTTTTTTCTTGGTGTGATTCTCCCCCTCTGTTAGATGAGAAGCTACTTGTGGATAGGCCGCAGTGTTGTCTTGGAACAAAAACTGGGGCATTGCTTGAATGGCCAAACAGAGTAGGCCTCAGTCAGGACCTCTCAACTGACTGTCCAGACAGAGTAGGCCTCAATCAGGGCTCTAGACTGACCAGACAGAGCAGGCCTTCATCAGGGCCTCTCAACTAACTGGCCAGACAAATGAAGGCCCATGTAAAAGGAGTATTTTCCTCTTGAGTAGCTCTGTCTAGAAGACCAACCAGAATGGCATTTTCTCTCCACTGGTGCTCAACTGTGGGAACCATTAAAGGACCATCAACCTTGACGGGCCCTAGTACGCAGACCCTCACTGGACCTCAGCGAAAACTCTTCTCCGACCAGAGAGCGACGGGCCATGTTTTCACAGAAGATACACAAGCTCTGGTAATCAGTTCTTCGTTGGCATGGCCACCCTTTCTGCCATCAACACCTGGCCTCTCCCTCCTCCCTGTGAACCCACAGAGCCCTTCTCTGTGCCTGTGTCCTTCCTGGCTAGGAAGTAAACTTAGCTTGCTTGATCTGTAAGCTCTCTGGGTCTGTGTTTTCTCCTTTGACCCCATGTTCTACTGGTCAGCTCCAGGCCTTGGCCATGGCTCGGGAAAGGACCAGGTTTCCCCCTCCTCAGTGCAGAGAGTTTTTGCTGACATCTACCGTGTCTTATAGGATGACCAGGAAGGGAGGCCCAGGCACCTACCTTCCTCGGAGGACTGTCAGCAGTTTCCCTGGAATCACATTTAAAACTCCAGAGATCATTGAAGGAAGATAGGACTAAAGACTACTAAGTACTACTAAGTAGTACCCAACACAAAAGTGTTATGACAGTATTAGTACTAGTGTACTGTATACTGTACTAATGTACTGATGCTGTAGTAATCATGTTAGTAATATTATTGCTATAAATAGAGGGACAGTAATACTAAAATGCTACAGTACTAAATTGTACTGTGGTTAAAGAAAAGTAGTACTAAAGAGTCCTGAAAAAGAAAAATCAATACTAGATGTACTAAAAGTACTAAAATCAGTACTTGTTTATTTTTTTCCATTTTTATGATAGATTCGGGGTGCACATGCATGTTTGTTACGTGGACGTACTGTGTCATGGGCAATGGGGTCTCCAGTGGCCCATTGCCCAGCGAGTGAAGATTGTGCCCAGTAGGTCATTTCTGATCCCTAACCTCCTCCCCACCTCTCCCCTAGTAGTCCCAGGATAACACTACTGTTACAGTCTTAGTGAGGTTTCTCTTCTTGTTCCGCGATCCTTCCTGTTCCCCATGCAATCCTTTTCTGTAGTTCATACGCCCTGGCGATTGGAATTTTGAAAACGGAGATGTTTTTAAACTGATGGTGTAGCAAGAACATCACTGGGGTTGTGTAGCTGCACCCTGGAGATTAGAAGAAGGACAGAGAACTCTTCTGACATCGTTCAATTATTGTAGTACGTTCACACAGGTGTTGCCTGTCAAGATTCTTTTGGTTGGAGTGGACGCATCCTGACTCACGCCAGCTTGTGTGAAAAGGGGCATGTTTTGCTCAGGACTTCCAAGGAAGGGTTGAATAGCTGAACCCTCGGGTCACAGTGGAACCTCGGGAAAACTGGCACCGGGGACTAAGGACATGGCATTCTCTTTCCACTTCAGGCTCTCTGGGAATGGCAGACTGATCTTCTCGCCCACCTTCAGTTGGGCTTTGTCCAGGTGGCTGAGCATGGCCTCAGATGGTTTTAGAGCTTTGACTTCTGATCAGTTCCCCTACAGAGGAACTAAATAATCTCTCTATGTCTCTCTCAGTCTGTGTCTCTCACTGTCTCTCTGTGTGTCACTGTTTCTCTCTCTCTCTCTCCACATATCCTGAAAAAGCATCTTATTAGCCCAAACTTGACCCAGTTTGGCCAAACACAGGGCACTGTGGGGGACACAGCTGAAGCCAAGTTCATCATCCCCTTTGGAACATTTAGGAGCAATATCGCATGAAAACATGGCAGCTTCCAAGGGTGGGAAGGGAGAGGTTCATGGCAGCACAGTTTCTAAGAAAAGCAAGAGTTGGGACACACCAATCTGGAGGTGTGACCCGTGCTCTCACCTTAGGGCAGGCATGTCCAACCCATGGCCCTGGGCCACATGTGGCCCAGGACAGCTAGTAATGCAGACCCAAAAGCTTTTAGCATCATGTGTTTTTTTAGCATTTTGCTTCTTCATGACCCCATGCATAGTTTCATGTTTGAGATTCACAATCACACCTTCAGCAACACATACATTTGTGAGCAGCGGTTTTCTTTTTCTTTTCTTTTTTTTTTTTTTTTTTGAGTTCAAGTCTCATTCTGTTGCCCAGACTGGAGTATAGTGGCACATTCCCGGCCACTGCAGCCTCGGTCTGCTGGGCTCCGGTGATCCTTCTGCCTCAGCCTTCCAAGTAGCTGGAACTACAGGCACGCACTACCATGCCCAGCTAATTTTTGATTTATGTAGAGACGAGGTCTTGCCAAGTTGCCTGGGTGGGTCTCGAACCCACAAGGTCAGGCAATCCACTTGCCTCGGCCTCCCAAAGTGCTTCCAAGCCCAGCCTGTGAGCAGTTGTTTTCAATGAAGAAGCACACAAAGTGCAAAATTCGAACAAACATTTCTGACGAGCACCTTGAGAACAGTATTGGCGACCACTTCCGTCGAACTGGAAATTGCTAGATTAGTTTTACAGAAACAAAGTCAAATTTCCCACTAGTTTTATATTGTTCTCATTTTTCTAAACCTTGTAATAAAAATATTTTAAAAAAGAAGTCTTCTTATGTATATATGCTGACTATATTATATAATTCATGTGTGGCCCAAGACAGTTCCTCTTCACTGAGTATGGCACAGAGAAGCCAAAAGGTTGGAAACCCTGCCTTAGTGCGTCTCAGAAACTGGCCCCTCCTACTCAGAACGCAGCTGGACAGGTGAATAAGAGTGGGTCAGGCAGCCTGTGGCTGGTGACCCTTGACAAGCTCCTCGGGGCAGGAATGCATGTTCCCAGTGGTTAGTATCCATGTCCTCCACCGGCTGCCAATTCAATTCGCTCATACCATGCCATACCAACTTCATCCATTTTATTTTACTTGGTTGTTCAACATTAACTATTGAATACGTGTTCTGTATCTGACACTCTGCTTGGCATGGAAGACGTAAAAATAAGGGCCGGGCGTGGTGGCTCATGCCTATAATCCCAGTACTTAGGGGGCCCTAGGTGTAAGGATTGCCTGAGCCCACGGGTTAGAGACCAGCCTGGGCAACTTGGCAAGACCTCATCTCTACAATAAATCAAAAAATTAGCTGACATGGTGGTGTGAGTCTGCAGTTCCAGCTACTCGGAAGGCTGAGATGGAAAGCTTGCCTGAGCCCAGCAGGTCGAGGCTGTGGTGGCCGTGAGTGTGCTACTGCACTCCAGCCTGGGCAACAGAGTGTGACTCCAACTAAAAAAAAAAAAAAATGAAGAAGAAATGCAGTCCTTGCCATAAAGGAATGACAGTCTAACCAGGAACTGTCAAAGCAAGGAGGGAGGGAGGGTAAAAGATACCAAATCACCCGTTGGATACCATGCTTACCCCCGGAGCATGAGGTATGGTCACGTCAAAAGTCCAGACCTTGCCTTCACACAATATGCCTATGTAACAAATCCTCACATGTACCCTCGTGATTCTAAATTTAAGAAAACCCTGGGCTCAGTGGCTCACACCTGTAATTACAGCACTTTGAGAGACTGAGGCAGGAGGATCGCTTGAGTTCAGGAATTCAAGACCAGGCTGGGTGACAGAGCAAGACCTCGTCTCTAAAAAAAAATCTAAAGATTAGTCAGGTGCAGTGACGTGCACCGATAGTCCCAGCTATACTCGGGAGGCTGAGGCTGAAGGATTGCCTGAGCCCAGGAGATCAGGCTGAAGTGAGCTATGATGGTGCCACTGCACTCCAGCGTGGGTGACAGAGTGAGAACCCAACTCAAAAAAAAAAAAAAATACGCTGAGATGAGATTGGGCATGGTGGCTCACACCTGTAATCACAGCATTTTGGGAGACCAAGACAGGAAGATCTTTTGAGGGCAGTAGTCCAAGACCAGTCTGGCCAACATAGTGAGATCCTACCTCTACCAAACTATACAAAAATTTGCCAGGCGTGGTGGTGCATGCCTGTAGTCCCAGATACTCGAGAGGCTGAGGTGGGAGAATCACTTGAGCCCAGGAGTTGCAGGCTGCAGTGAGCTATGATCACGCTACTGCAGTCTGACCTGTGTGACCGACGGAGGCCCCGTCTCAAAAAAAAAAAAAAAAAAATAGCTGAGATGGAAAAATGTAACCTTGAAAAGAATATTTTATAAACATGGCCACGGAAGGAAACCTGTGATGAAAATGAAGAGGTCTTGTCAATGCAGACATGTCACATAGCCTGTCCCCAATTCTGAATTGAGAGTAACAATTCCGTGTCCCCAGTTCTGAGTTGAGAGTAACAAATCTTGCCTGAAGCTCATTAATGCATATGACATTATGGAAAACGCCAGTTAAAATCTGTCTTTTTTGTGCATTTTTTCTTTGTAGGAGATGTCAGTGAAAAAAAAGGATCCGAATGATAACTGACCTATGACTCCCAACACTATGACAGGTATCTATCTATTTTTTTTAATGTTCTTTGTTTGTCTCTAGTTTTGTTCCATCTAAAGTGGAATTTCTGCTGCCTAGAGATTAACCTGTGAGTCTTAGCTACACTGATTTCCAAAGCAGTAAGTGTGAGGAAGCCCTGCGGATACCTCCCTATCCAAGAGCTCCCATCTTTTTCACACATCATGGGATGCGTCATCTCTAGACAGACAATGAAGAGGAAGTGATCGCAACAAAAAGTTGGCTTTTAGCCATTCTAAGATCACCATGGCGTGCGAACGATGTTTCATATCATATAAGGGACTGGCCACAGGGGCTCATGCCTGTCATCTCAGCCCTTTGGGAGGCTGAGGTGAGAAGATTGCCTGAACCCAAGGGTTCGAGACCAGCCTGGGCAACTTGGCAAGACCTCATCTCTACAATAAATAAAAAAAAAAAATTAGCCAGGTTTTGTGGTGCACGATTGTGGTTCCAGCTACTTGGAAGACTGAGGCAGGAGGATCACCTGAGCTCAGCAGGTCAAGGCTGCGGTGGCTGTGAGTGCACCACTGCACTCCAACCTGGGTGACAGAGTGAGACTCTGACTCAAAAAAAAAAAAAAAAAAAAAAGAAAGTGTGTAAGCCTCCCAGTGACCCTAGCCTGGCTAGGGTGACCGTTGCCTGGCCTCTCTGTCTACCCACACCAAGCTCCTGATGTAGCAAAAAGATAACAGAAGATAGCATGCCTGGTGCTCCATTCAGTAGTGAGAGTCAGAGTCATCTCGTCTTGCTTGATGTTCAAAGGTCCTTGTGCACCCGCTCCCATTTCTATGACATAGTCCACAAGGCCAGACAGATCCCGCCTGCTTCAAGTTCACTCCCTCTGTGTCATGTACGTGCTCGTTCAATCGTCCCGGCAGCCTCCGTGTCCCTGCTGGAATGAATGGGAATATCATTCAGGAGCAGTGACACAGGTTTTGCAGGACCGTGCAGGAGTGAGCACACAAGTCTCACACAGCATGGAGCCACACTGCAAAACCGAGGGAGGGTGTCCCCTTCTGCTGAAGGACATATGTGAGAGCAGGCACTGCACAAGGGTGGTCCATACTCCATGAAACATGTCCAAAGATCTAGATCAAAGAACACACCCTGAGACATATGAAAATGGCATAATTTGGTGTAAAAACAGATAATAAGGGCCAGGTACAGTGGCTCATGCCTGTAATCCCAACACTTTGGGAGGCTGTGGAGGGAGGATTGCTTGAGCCCAGGAGTTTGAGACACCAGCTTTGGGAAATAGAGCAAGACCTCATCTCTACAATACATCAAAAAATGAGCTGGGTGTGATGGCATGCGCCTGTAGCCCCAGCTACTTAGGAGGCTGATGCGGAAGGACCGCCTGAGCCCAAGAGGTCAAGGCTGCAGTGAGCTGATCATGCCACTGCATTCCAGCCTGAGTGACAAAGAGTGAGACCCCATTTCTAAAAAAACTTAAAGTAAAGCTGAGTAGGTTAAAAGCGGTACATAGCTGGGCTCGGTGGCTCAACCTGTAATCCCCCGCCTTTGGGAGGCTGAGGTGAGTGAATTGCCTGAGCCTGCGGGTTCG
>NW_007080010.1:221464-232185 GCF_000164805.1 Carlito syrichta | reverse complement strand
GAAGGCTGAGGCGGAAGGATCGCTGGAGCCCAGCAGGCCGAGGCTGCGGTGGCCGGGAGCGGCCACTGCACTCCAGTCTGGGCGACAGAGTGAGACTCCGACTCAAGAAAAAAAGCAGTACATATCTGATGATGTTCACTGTAAAATTAAGTACAATCTGTGGACAAGCTAGACGTCTTGCCAGCCTTCCCAAGGTTGGACTGCAGGGGTGGTGACGGGGCCATGAAACGACGGTGGCTGGGTTTAAAACAGCCACCTTGGGCCACCCTCCATGTGGCAGCTATGGTCAGAGGGTAGCTGTAGCTGCATGCCACCTTGCCATCGGTGTATCAGGCCAGCTTGACCCCTTCCAGGACAAATCCAAGGAATGGCTTCTTCTCTGAACGGTGAATATCTATAAAACTGATTTCAAGGATCCAACCGTTTGGCACAAGATGCAAGCCCAATCGAAGCCAATGGAAAACGAAAAGTCGTTTCAAACAAAGCCTTTAAGTTGGGCATGGGTGACTTACACCTCCAATCCCAACACTTTGGGAGGCTGAGGTGGGAGGATCGCCTGCGCCCAGGAGGCCCAGGCTTTGGTGGGCTGTAATCACACCACTGCACTCCAGGCTGAGCAGCAGAGTGAGACCCTGATGCTAAAAATAAAAAGTAACAAAGCGGTTTTTGCTGGCTGTGGGGATTAGTTCATGACAGGAGAGCAGTCTTGACCATTCATCCCATTATCCCAGGCCCCTTTAGATCAGGGGCTGGGTGGTGGTTGTTTGGTTCTTTGGTTTGGGGTTTTTTTTTTTTACAGACCAGTGAATATTTCTGGCTTTGCAGCCCATGGGACATCCGTCAGAATGACTCAATTTTTCCACTGAAGCATGAAAAGCCATGAAGTCTATGTAAACGAATAGATTCGGTGGGTTTTAGTAAAACTATATTTCCAAAACAGACAGCAGGTCAGCTCTGGCCGGTGGGCGATGGTTGGTCCCTTGTTCTAGAGCACAGGGTGGTCCAGGAAGCTCCCTCTTAGCTACAAACCATCCCATGGTTGAACAGAACCCTCAAGGCTGAGTCAGCTCGAAGGCTGAGTCGGCTCAAGGGCTGAGTGGGCCCCTGGGCTCACTAGGGGGCCTTGAGGCTGTCCTGGGGGGCTGAGCTAGGACCCCAGCTGGGAGTGTTCAAGTCAAGGTTCTGTTTACAAAAGAAACCCACTCCGTACACATACCGTTCCGTATATGTTAACGGGCTCAGATGAGACGTTCACTTCTTTAGACGCCTTTGTTTGTGTACAAAATAAATCAGTGTCTTTTTCCCACTTTCTTTTGCTATGAGTTTGTTGTATATTCCAAAATAACTAGAAGAATGGAATTAGAATATTCCTAACACAAAGAAATGATCGACGCTTGAGATGATGGATGTCCTGATTACCCTGCTGTAATTGAAATTTCACATGTAACTCATAAACAGGTACTACTCTTATGCATCCATAAAAATTTAAGATAAAAAAATTTTTTAAAAGAAACCAAAAGGCAGACCATAATAAAGTTGTAAGCCATCAGAACTAAGTCCTTGTTCAAGGAGCATAATTGAAAGGCCAAGTTTACCTAGTTTTTTCCTTGAAAATCATAATGGGTCATATGGAAGGTAAACTTTTAGATCTTTTAGGAATCGCCATGCTGTTTTCCACAGAGGCTGTACTAGTTTACACTCCCAACAACAGTGTAGACGTGTTCCCTTTTCGCCGCATCCTCTCCAGCATCTGTTGTTTTTTGAGTTATTGATGATGGCCATCCAGACTAGAGTTAGGTGGTATCTCAGTGTTTTAATTTTCATTTCTTTGATGACTAGTGAGGCTGAGAATTTTTTCATGTATCTGTTGGCTGCTCATATGTCTTCTTGTGAGAAATGTCTATTCATATCTTTTGCCCACTTAGTAAAGGGGCTGTTTGTTTTTTACTTTTTGGCACGTTTGAGTTCCAAGATCTAGATGTTAGGCCTTTGTCAGACATACAGTTGGCAAATATTTTTTCCCAGTCTGTGGGCTGTCTCCCCGTTCTCTTGATGGTTTCTTTGGCTTTGCAGAAGCTTTTCAGTTTGATGAGGTCCTACTTGTGTCTATCTTATCTCTTACGGCCTGTGCACTTGGGGTTTTGATCAGGAATTGGTTGCCAGTTCCAATTTCCATAAGGGTGTCTCCTGCATTTTCTAAAATTCTTATAGTTTGAGGTTTTTACATTTAGGTCTTTGATCCATTTAGAGTTGATTTTTGTGTATGGTGATAGGTAGGGATCTTGTTTTAATCTTCTGCATGTGGTCAGCCAGTTTTCCCAGCACCATTTACTGAATAGTTTTCTCCAGTCATTGGTGGTGGAGGCTTTGTCGAAGATAAATTAGTTGAGAAATTGAGGTTTTTGTTTCTGGAATCTCTATCCTGTTCCACTGATCTGTATACCTGTTCTTGTACCAATACTGTTCTGATTATTGTAGCTTTATAATAGAGTTTAAACTCTAGGAGTGTGATACCTCCTGCTTTGTTTTTTTGTTTTTTGTTTGTTTGTTTTTTGCTGGAGATTGTTTTGGCAAGTTGGAAAATCATTTTTTAAATGAGCGAGAGTTGAGAACATTGAACCTACTTTTCTAAAGTGGAGCAGGCCAATATTTTCAGATAAAGGAGGCACATTTTGGTAGGCTCTCAGGTCTTGCCAAAATATTCTCACTGCCTAGGCCACCTAATTTGAAATAAGGACTATATGAAATCACTCACTGAAAAATACTGATTCACAAATAGGAAAGTAAGAAAGTCCCTTAAGGTGTGATATTCTATTAGTCTGAAATTAAGCGCCACTTCCCAGGTAATCTGAGGGGAATTCTGCTCACATCAACGATGTCATATTGACCTCTGTTTTGAATAAAAATCTTGATTCTTAGCATAGGAGGCAATATTGATTCTAAGATATGAATACCTATGATGTTAAATCCCAAAAGCAGAGGCTTTGGGCCTTGGCTGAATAGGAGAGTGAGACCAGAGGCCCCTCTAACTAGGCCGGAAGAAGCAGAAACAAGGATCTGTTATGTTGGCCCTGAACTTGGCTGTGTGGAATTAGGGCATAAAGTTAGCCAAGTTTTTGATGTTTTCATTGAAACTGGTCCCCCAGTAATTTAAAGCCACACTGTTATGAATCCTTGAGTGTGAATAATATATTTCTCATCGGTTATTTAACTTGGACTTCTTTTTTTGTGACTTGCTTGTTCGTGTAACTTCCCTATTGTGGTGTCTGTCTTTTTCTCTATCAAGGCGTTATTATTAGGTACCAGGGGAAGGATGCTTGGAAGGACAGACAGGAGCTTTCGCTTTCAGTGTGTTCCGCTGTGTGATCTTTGCTCTGCTTCTTATTTGCTTGCTTTGAAAGGCGCTCATTTGCTAAGCAAAATTAAGAATGACATAGATTTTTTATTGATGTACGTTTCCAGAGCTTTTTGGTAATTATCCTGTGTGTTTTTGAGGAGGCAATTTGTTAGGCTAAATTTTATCACAGCTTTTCAAAACTTTATGTTTTTCTTACTGATAATGAATTTGACTACATCACATACACACACACACACACACACACACACACACACACACACACTGATTGGCCACTTAGACCTCTTCTTTGGTAACCTACCTGTCTGTTTCTTTTGTATTGTGGTATTTGTCTTTTCCTTATGATTTAAATATTAAGGAATCCATTCATTATCATAAATGATATAAATATTTTTCCCAATTTAGTATGTGTCTTTTCATTTATGGCAATATTTGTGCTTTTAAATATTTCCTTTTTAAATAATTTTAGACTGGTAGAAAAAGTTTTATAAAGAATTCCCCACCATCTTTTATCCAGAGTCTTCAAATGATCCCATCACATTTGCTTTCATCTTTTCCCTCTCTCTCTCTCTCTAGCTCTAATTTTATTTTGAGCCATTTACAAATAAATTGTAGACATGACGCGGGAGCATTTTTGGACATATGGAAGTTTTTCATTTCTGTGTAGTGAGTTCTGTTGAGACGTCATCTTGTGATCTGTTGTTGTCATGCTCGGAAATGTCTTCTGGTAAGGGCCGAGGGCCCTAGCTCACCGGGCCCTTTGGGATGTCAGCACTTTTCTTTCAACCTGGAGTTCTTTCTAGGGAGACACAAGAATACCTTGGTCAAGGCTGAAGATTCTTCTCACCAACATTCTCTCCCGCTCACCTTTCCTGCACCAACCATCCACTCAAAGCCCCTTGGCCGTGGGCTCTGAAGGGAGGGAGGGGAAAACCTGACAATGGTGGCGGTCCTTGTGTCCGTCCTTCCAAGGTCGGGATAGCCAGGTTCCCAGGTCTGGCTACCTGTAAATCAAGTAGCAACGGAAGCCAAGGGAGCAGTCACCGAGTGCCCACATGACCTTCCCACAAGGCTTTGGGACAGGGAGGCTCTAGACAGATGTACTCACCCCCAGCATTGCTATTCTGAAGGGGCACCTGGATGCTTCTTCCACTTTCTTCTGAATTCCTGTTTCCCCAGATGTGACCAAAACAAAATGTAGCCTTGGTTTCCATTGCGCCGTCTATACACAGGACACATGTGACCATGAATAGTTTTGCAGAAAGAAAAATACCAATACTGGCTTGCCCAGATAGCTAGCTTCACTGTTGGTTGAGTCAATTACTAAGAAGAGCCTTAGCCGGGCTTGGTAGCTCAGCCTGTAATCCTGCGCCTTTGGGAGGCTGAGGTGAGTGGATTGCCTGAGCCTGCGGGTTCAAGACCCGCCTGGGCAACTTGGCGAGACCTCATCTCTACAATAAATCAAAAATTAGCCGGGTGTGGTAGCGCATGCCTGTAGTTCCAGCTACTTGGAAGGCTGAGGGGGAAGGAGCGCCGGAGCCCAGCGGGTCGAGGCTGCGGTGGCCGAGAGCGGCCACTGCACTCCAGTCTGGGTGACCGAGTGAGACTCCAAATCAAAAAAAAAAAAGAAGAGCCTTGATCTTATTTCTTGGGTGTTTAACCACATGATTCCATGGGGGCCTTTTTGGTCCCACCTTGGCATGGTGTCACTTCTGAAGGAAACGAAGATCTCCCTGCCGAGGCTGGAAAGGAAGCATCAGTCCTCCCTGGGATGTCTTGCGGGCAGAGGGAAGCTGTTGCCTGTGTCACGTGGGACGTCTGTAAGTTCCTCCTGAGACATCTGTCCCCCAGAGCCACCCTCACAGGGGTCTTCTCCTCCCTCTCCCTCAGCGGCTAACGCCCCAGGGGATCCACTGCACACGCCCCCTCCCTTCCAGGCAGGAATGTGGTCCCCCACTTCTTTCTCCTTCTCCCCCCCCGTCCATTTCCTTTGAAGACCACAGGCCTCTTCTGTCGCTGGCCCCTTTTGCCTCTCCATCTGCTTTTAAAACTCCACTCAACAGAATCGGATCCGCCATGGGAACCCACTCACCTTGGAAAGCAGGAGAAGGAAAACCATGAGTGTTTCTCATTGGCCCTCTTTGTCCTGTCACACACAAATTGGTAGAGGAGAGTGAAAAATCCCTCCATGGCGTCCATCTGGTCTGGGGAACAGAGGAGAACCGGCACTTCGATTCAAGATTCTCTCCAGTTCCCACCTTAATAAGGGGCGAAACAGGAAGCAACAAAAGAAAGAATCTCTATGCAGCTAGAACCTCACCCTCTTCCTTCAAACAAAAGCAAATTCTCCTGTGTTCCTCGGAAAGCAGGAGAACAGGGACCCTTCTTACAATATGGCTGGATAAAGGATGCCGGGCTTTGCCGTTCGGTCCGCCTGGACACCCGGAGAGGAGCTGGCCCTGCTGGACGCTAGCCATGTCTGTCCTGGTCCCATCCCTCCTCTTTTACTCTCCAAACTTCTCCTGGAAGAGAAACTTTCTGCAGAACATCAGGGGGCTTGGTGAAAGAGAACAAATTCATAAAATCCCACCGACTCCAGTGAGATGACTGAAAACCTCCCCTCACGTCCTGGGGACTCTGAGACAATGGCTTCCAGAAAAACTTCAGTCTCCAAATTTGAGCTGCAGCCAGGTGTCCAGGAAGTAGGAAATGTCAAAAGAGCAAGGCCGAAGAGTGAGTAAAAGACAGGACGGAAGCGTGAAGGAAAATATTTTTTCCTCCACAACTGCTGGGTCCTTCCTAGAAGGCACGTGTTACCGTGTGGGGCTTCTTCTCCTCCCCCGTGCTCTGGCTTCTTTGTCCCCGCATCCCAACCCACCCTACCACCATCACCATCATCACCAGCATTCCGCCTCCACTGCAGTCACCGGCCCCCGCCGGCACCCCCCGCACCCACCATCACCAACCTGAACATCTCATCGCGACCTCCTTCAAGTCTTCTGTGACCCAGAGCTGCCCCCTTCATCTCCACCTGACTTCTCCTGACAGTCACGGGTAACGGAGCCCTGTGACGTCGGGACGGATCCCACTGACGTCCACAGCCATGGCACATATGTGGGTGCAGAGTCCTTCGAGAGAAACGAAAATGATTTCCCCAACCAGGATTCAGCTCACAATGAAGCCAAGGTGCTATTTGGTCTGCGGCGAGCCGGGAGTTATTTTTACAGGGCACCACCACCTACTACCATGGCCAACTGAAAAGTCCCAGGCTCTTGTTTTATCCTTCTTGGCTTTTCTTGCTCGTCCCGGCTACAATGACATTCTCACTCTGGAATTTGGCTGTGCTGTCAAAAGGAAACCGGCATGAAATGCCAACTCCCCAAGCCCACGGAGTGCGGATGCGTTTTTGTCTTGGTGCTGGAACCAGACTGAGTCACTTTTCCTAAGACTCACAGCTAACACCCTGGCAAGCCAAGGCCGGCGTGGTGAAGTGACTTCTCCGAGGTCATCGCCACAGACTGCTGGTGATTTGGACCATCATTTCCCAAAGCCTGGGAAACTGTCGGCTAAATGACTTCAAACCGTGATTATGTTTCTTCTTTTCTTTTTTTCTTTTTTTTTTTGTTGTTTTGTTTTTGGAGGGGGTGGTCCTTAACTGAAGCTCTTAGTCTTCATCATGCGAATGTACACACAGACTCTCCAAGGAAAGTGTTGCTTGCCTTTTTAGTAAGCCGAGACCAAATTCATCTGATTTCACCAAATTCAGTCAGATTAGCGAAGCCCCCCTCAAAAGTCTTAGGCACTCCGTTGCTTCTAGAATAACGTCAGTTTCCAGATTTGCAGCCAGGTGACCAGGAAATGGAGCCCCCTCTTTTGTGGAGGGCCTGACCTTGTCCTACTCAAATTTACTGCACTCTAGAAACCCCCTGGGAGCTTTGGAAAGTCCTAATGTCCACTCCGCCTCCCATGCTGTCCTAGACCAGTCAAATAAGATTCTCTAGATGGGGGCCCAAGACTCAATGTTCTTTTAAAACCCTTCAGGTGATTGTGAAATTCAGCTCAGTCAGAGATCCGGGCTCTGAACTCAGTGGTGCACAACCCATTGCCATCACCTGCAAAACTGTGAAAAAATGCCAGCACCTGTACCCCACCCCTCAGAATGCAACCTCTGGCAAGTTGTTTATTTTTAATTCCTCAAGTGATTCTTCTTTAAATTTTTTTAAATTTCAATAACTTTAGAGAGTGCAAATAGTTTTTGTTAATGTAGTTGCGTTGTATACTGATGAAGACCCCTGGGCTTTAAATGTACTCCCACCTGTGTCCACTGTACCCAGCAGGTGATTTTTCATCCCTCCACACCTTTCCTGCACCACCACCTTCTGAGACTGGCCATGATCATGCCATGGCACTCCAGTCTGGGCAACAGAGTTAAGACCCCAACTTAAAAAAAAATAGGAGACACACAGAACCCAGTAGTTCGGGTCCTCAAGTGATTCTGAGATCCATCCGGTGTTGAGAAAAAAAAAAAACCTGTTGTTCCCAAATTTGGTGGTGGGTATCAGAATCCCTGGAAAAATTAGCTTAAAAAAATTAAAAGCTCTAGTCTTATCCAATAACAAGTGCCAGGGCTTCTGGGTGCCTCCTTAACCCTGCAGGGGGTTCTGATTCTCAGGTTGAGAATTGCTGAAGTAGAGGGTTTTTGTTTTCCAGAAAATGTTAGCTTGGACATCTGGGTACCTACAAACAAATATCTAGTTACCCTTTAATCTAGGCCTACCCTGGCCAAGGGTGACAAATTGAAATGTGATTAATGATGCTTTTCTCCCACGGACTATGTGGGTGTCTGTCGTGAGTTTTGCCAGTGAATGACAGGCTCACAGTCCCTGAAACCATGTGTTCAGCCAATGGTCACCGTCATCTTCACTTACGCACACGGCCCATAGGAGCAGAAACCTCTCCAGTCTAAATGATCAAACGGTCCTTTGGGAATGGCCTCCAAGGTCAGAACTTTTCAGTGAAGAAATGGAGCAGTCATGAGGAAACTTGTATCTCTGTCCCACAAATGATTTCGTAGGCATGGAGCTTGGAATGCCATTCTATGCCTCTTTAATGAGTAGCTTTTAGTTGTGTGGTGCTTTGGGGAGGCGGTTTCTACTTGATTTGTTTTTAATTTTGTTTTTTAATAAAGCAAACGACTTCCATTTTGAGGCCCCGTGAGAATGTGGGTGTCTGGTGTGCAGTCCCCATAGAGTTCTGACTTCTCAGCCTGGACTGCATATTTGACTCACCTGGGGAGTTGTTTTTTGTTTTTGTTTATTATTTTATTTTAAAGATGTGGAGTACAATTCAGGGTTAGGTATACAAATGTTCATTATGCAGGTGCCCTTGTTCATGAGATGTGGCTCCCCCATCCCTGGCAGTTTCTCACTACTGCCAATCCCTTTCTTACAGTATTATAATTGTTCAAGGTCCGCTTATGAGTGAGAACGTGTGATACTCAGTTCTTTGTTTCCGAGATAGGTCACTCAGGACTACAGTCTCTAAGTCAAGTTGCTGCGAAGTTCATAATGTTGTCCTTCTTTATGGCTGCATAATATTCCATCATGTCTATGTACCACATTTTTTAAATCCAGTCCTCTTTCGATGGGCAGCACGGTTGGTTCCATATTTTTGCTATTGTGAATAATGCGGCAATAAACATGCGTGTGCAAGTATCTTTTTCAGAGTGATTTGAGTTCCTCTGGGTATATTCCCAGGAAGGGAATTGCGGGGTCATTTGCAAAGTCGGTTTTTAGATCTTTTAAGAATCACCCAGCTGGGCTCGGTGGCTCAGCCTGTAACCCCAGCACTTTGGGAGACCAGGATGAGTGGATTACCTGAGCCTATGGGTTCGAGACCAGCCTGGGCAACTTGGCAGGACAGCGTCTCTACAGTTAAAAAAAAAAATTAGCCAGGTGTGGTAGCACACACCTGTAGTTCCAGCTGCTTGGAAGGTTGAGGCAGAAGGATCACTGGAGCCCAGCAGGTTGACGCTGGGGTGACCATGAGTGTGCCACTGTACTCCAGCTTGGGCGTCTCCAACTCAAAAAAAAAAAAAAAAATTGCCAAACTGTTTTCCACAGAGGTTGTACTAGTTTATACTCCCACCAACAGTGTAGAAGTTGTTCCCTTTTTGCCACATCCTCTCCAGCATCTGTTGTTTTATGAGTTATTGATGATGGCCATCCTACCTGGAGTTAGGTGGTATCTCAGTGTGGTTTTAATTTGCATTTCTTTGATGACTAGTGAGGCTGAACTTTTTTCATGTATCTGTTGGCTGCTCATATGTCTTCTTTGAGAAGTGTCTATTCATATCTTTTGCCCACTTTGTAATAGGGCTGTTTGCTTTCTCCTTTTTGACACGTTTGAGTTCCTTGTAGATACCAGATATTAGGCCTTTGTCAGACATACAGTTGGCAAATATTTTTTCCCAGTCTGTGGGCTCTCTCCCTGCTCTCCTGATAGTTTCTTTGGCTTTGCAGAATGCTGACCAGTCATGGTGACTCATGTCTATAATCCCAGCACTTGGGGAGGCCAAGGCAGGAGGAGTTTGAGCCCAGGAGTTTGAGACCAGCCTGGCCAACAGAGCAAGGCTTTTGTTTTTTGGCTACAAAATTTTGTTTTTTGGCTACAAAAAACAAAAATTAAAAAAATTAGCCAATTGTGATGGCACATGCCCAGCTACTTGGGAGGCTGAGGCAGAAGGATCACCTGAGCCCAGGAAGTCAAGGCTGATCAAGGTGATTGTGCCACTGTACTCTAGCCTGGGCCACAGAGTGAGACTCTGTCCCCCAAAAAAGTCTCAATGCTGACCTTTACTCAAAGGATTGTGATGAGAATGTTAGATGTCCATAAATCATTTAACACAGAGTCTGGCTCATCGAGTTCAACACAGAACAACTATTATATGAGGGTACCCAGTACAAAGTAGGCACTCACTCACTGTTCATTTATTCTGAGAAAACAGCTAATAGAATGACTGTGTTACAATGGAAAAAAAGATGTAGGGAGTGTTTGGGGTTTTGTTTTGTTTTGTTTTTTGAGTTGGAGTCTCACTCCGTCGCCCAGGCTGGGGTGCAGTGGCAGCACTGACCTGCTGGGCTCCAGCGATCCTTCTGTCTCAGCCTTCTAAGTAGCCAGAACTATAGGCATGAGCTATTGCACTCAGCTAATTTTTGGTTTATTGTAGAGATGAGGTCTCATCAAGTTGCCCAGGCTGTTCTTCAACCTGTAGGCTCAGGCAATCCATTCGCCTTGGCCTCCCAAAGTGCTGGGATTACAGGCTTGAGCCACTGCACCTGGCCTGTATTTTTTTTTTTTTTTTTTT
>NW_007080010.1:140425-221444 GCF_000164805.1 Carlito syrichta | reverse complement strand
CCCAGGCTGGAGTGCAGTGGCATGCTCACGGCCACCGCAACCTCAACCTGCTGGGCTCAGGCGATCCTTCCACCTCAGCCTTCCAAGTAGCCAGAACTACAGGAGTGCGCTGCCACATCCAGCTAATTTTTGATTTATCGTAGAGATGAGGTCTCGCCACGTTGCCCAGGCTGTTCTCGAACCCGCGGGCTCAGGCAATTCATTCACCTTGGCCTCCCAAAGTGCTAGGATTACAGACTGAGTCACCGAGCCCAGCCTGTATTTTTTTTAAGATGCTTGTTTTGCAGGTAAGCTTAAATTTTTAAAGCTTTTCTTAGCCCTTTCCGATCATCCATGTTTTCTCTTAAGAGATATTCCAATTTAGCACCCTAGCTAGGACTTCCTAAAAGAACTATCTATATGGTTTAAGGACTTTCCTTTTTCTAAAACGTAAGATATCAGAAATACCTTTTTCTTTATGATTTTATGGAAAGATATTTTTAATGAAACAGTAATCTAAACATAAGATTTTAAGCAAACAATTCACACAAAAGGAAGTAGGTAATTTTTAATACAGTCTCTTCCTTTCTGCAATTCCTAGTAAAATAAGCATCTTAAAACCCATTTGTTGGTATTATTATTGTTGTTACTTCATTTTTTAAAATTTTTTAAATTACTTTTATTTTTTGTAGATATGCAGTCTCGCTATATTGCCCAGGCTGGTCTTAAACTCCCAGGTTCAAGCAATCCTCCCATCTCGGCCTCCCAAAGCACTGAGATTCCAGGGGTGAGCCGTGAACCTGGCCCCCAATACTCCATTTTTTAATAGGCATCAGTTTCTATGCCAGCCAAGGTAAAGGAACCCTGCCACACAGTGTTTTCCTGGATACTCAACACTCCCCCGGATGCAGGACTGAATGTGAAATCATCGATCATGTGAGAGTAATAGCTGAAAATGGGAGAGGAACCATATTTCCCTGCGGCTGCCAATAAAAATGTTTAAGGCCAGGCATGGTGATGTGCCCCTGTAATCCCAGATCTGTGGGAGGCTGAGGCAGGAGGATCATCGGAGGCCAGGAGTTCAAGACTGCAGTGGGCTGTGATTATGTCACTGCACTCCAGCTTGGACCAGAGTGAAACTCTATCACTAAAAAAATCTTAAGGATCAGCAGTAGTGGGAAACTGTCAGGAAGCCGGTGGGGAAACGGAATTGGCAGAAGTGAGAGTCTGCTTGTGGAAGGGGGGGATACCTCATCAACAAGGGTACCTGCATAATGAACAGTTGTATACCTAACCCTGAATTGTACCCCATATCTTTAAAAAAAAAT
Source organism: Carlito syrichta (assembly GCF_000164805.1). Classification (NCBI taxonomy): domain Eukaryota; kingdom Metazoa; phylum Chordata; class Mammalia; order Primates; family Tarsiidae; genus Carlito; species Carlito syrichta. The sequence goes on along the minus strand of NW_007080010.1, from coordinate 220,137 downwards.
GAAAAGCTAAAAAAAAGGAAAAAAATCTTTTTAATAAAATGTTTTTTAAAAGCACTGGTTTCGGCCAGGCTCGGTGGCTCAGCCTGTAATCCCAGCACTTTGGGAGGGCAAGGCCAGTGGATTGCCTGAGTCCAAGGGTTCAAGACCAGCCCGGGCAACTTGGCGAGACCGCATCTCTACGATAAAATAAAAATAGCTGGGCATGGTAGCGCGCGCCTGTAGTTCCAGTTACTTGGAAAGCTGAGGCCGAAGGATCGCTGGAACCCAGCAGATTGACGCTGGGGTGGCTGTGAGCGTGCATGCCGCTGCACCCCAGCCTGGGCGAAGGAGTGAGACTCCAACTCAAAAAAAAAAAAAAGCACTGGTTTTCCATATTAGATTTCATTTTACTTGCTTAGTGTCAAATTATGGTTTCCAACATTTTTCTGCCAAGACCCTCCTGTTATTTTTCCCTCATACGCACCTCTCTTGAGCCCTGTGCTTTCAAACCTTTTACCTGCCCACCTGCATTTATGAAGCAATAGAACTCATTCACCTGTTATTAGTAATCAACAGCATATTTAATTATTTTTTATGCTTTCTATTTTAAAGATGTGGAGTACAGTTCAGGGTTAGGTATACAAATGTTCATTATGCAGGTACCCTTGTTGATGAGGTGTGCCTCCCTTCTCCAGGCAAATTCCCAGTAATATTTAATTATTAATCTGGTATTTTTTTACGACCAGGGCAAAATGACCCATGTTCTCACACTGCACAGATATATAGAAAAACTTTGATATCTTTTTCAAAAACCAGAAGGCAAAAGATTTTTCATGCACATGTCCTAGGCTGCCTCATATTATTGTATAATTTCCCTTGGACCTTTTCAGATTTTTTAAATTGCTCATAGTTTTTGTCCAATACTGCTGTTATAGATCTCAAGTTAAGAGCTATTTGAATAAGAAAATTCCGAATATTCTTACCCCAATCTTCTCAACTCTAGGTAGGAATTATACTTCTATATTATTTAGCCAAATAGAACTATAAATGAAGCCATCAGAATTTCAATTACTGCTGGCATTACCTTTCATCAAAAAAGTCTTTCAGTATTATAATAAAATCATTCTTCAAAGATTAAGTCTATGTAAATGAATGTAAAACAGTCTATCATACTCAGTAATGCATAATAAAAATATTCATGAGAATTTTAATCACCGGATACAGTGCCCCAAATTAGATCAAGAAATTATTGGGATACATCAGAGCATTAGTAAATTCTTTCAGTTTTTCAACAGAAAATTATAATTTAATTGAACTTTTTTTTTAGCATCTAAGATATTAGATACCAGGCATACAAGGGGAACAAAAAAAAAAAAGGAATTATATTTTGGAAGGCAGGTCGTTTGTAATACAGGCTTCCCCAGCTAGGTGAGTGTCTTAGGAACCCACCGGCATCGGTGTATCAGCTGGTGTTGTTGCAAAAAGCTGCCTTTGGCTTCAGTGAATTTTTTTTGAAGATCCTTTTAGCTTGTTGGCCCATTTCATGATGGGTGATTTACCAGCGTACCTGCCCACACCATGTTAAGTGTTTAGCGATTTTTAACCAAAACAGCATGACTCCCATGTCCCATCCTCCCTATTCACCCGATCTTACCCCAAACAACTCCCCCCCCATGAAAAAAGTTTGCCAACGTGGAAGACGTGAAACAAAAAACGGCAGAAGCACTAGAAGGCATCAACATTGACAAATTCAAAACCTGAGCAGAGGAAAAAGCATCTCGATAGGTGTATTGCATCAAACGGAGAGTCCTTTGAAGGTGACTGAAATTTAAACATGTAAGAATAAATACACAATTTTCATAAATAAATTCCGGGGTATTCTGGGTCCCCCCCTACGCATAAACATGACCGAGAAATAGTTCTTACCTTTGAGGAGCTCGTAGTTAGGACATCACAGTTTCTGAACACATCAATACATACTTTTTGACATCTGAGAAGACTTAAGAAAGTTCAGAATTGGAGAGACTCTTAGAGACCATTTCGTCTAACGTCCTGTAATTAACGGTGGAGAAGTGAAACCCATGCACTAAGTCACATGCGCATGATCATGCCCCAGTGCACCTCGGGATGTTTTGGATGCACACATAGATGCTCCTTCACACCTCTCACGCCTTAGGCTCCCATGGACTTGCACAGGGTTTGTAAAATAATGAATGATACAGGAGACAACCAAGCTATGTGGAATAATAAAGTGTCGATTAGTAAAGGAAAGCTCTCTGCTGCGGTAGGCAAAGCCTAAAACCTCAGTGACTTGATACATCAGAAGTATATTCTGTTGTATTCCATTTCACATGTTCTTGGTTGGCAGGTGACACTTGTCAAGTTCATCTGGGGACCCAGACTCTTTCCTCCTCCTATCCCCCTCTACCTCTAGGACTCCAGAATTTTCTCCATCCCACAGAAGGAGAAAGAAAGGAAATGGAACAAGACATATAAAAGGTGCTTTATAGGCCAGGGCTGAAAATGGTGCCCATGTTTTCATTGATTCTATGGACTAGAACTCATCACATGACCATGTCTCACCACAAGAGATGCTGGAAAATGTACTCTGTGTGCCCAGGGAGTAAGAAGTGCACAGATTTTGACGGGTGAGTCTGTGTCACAAAGGGCTGTACAAATGCCTGCGTAATAATATAAAGGAAGTAAGTGAACTCAGGAGGAGCTTGGTTTTTATAATGAAGTCATCTTTTTGTTTTTTGTCTTTTAATTTGTTTTTGGCTTTTTTGAATTGGAGTCTCACTCTGTCGCCTAGACTGGAGTGCAGTGGCACGCTCATGGCCACCCCAGCGTCCACCTGCAGGGCTCCAGCGATCCTTCCACCTCAGCCTTCCAAGTAGCTGGAACTACAGGCACACACTACCATGCCCGTCTAATTTTTGATTTATTGTAGAGACAAGGTCTTGCCTAGTTTCCCAGGCTGGCCTTGAACCCGCAGGCTCAGGCAATCCATTCGCCTCAGCCTCCCAAAGTCCTGAGATTACAGGCTGAGCCACTAAACCCGGCCATCTTTTTGTTTTTTCAAGTGCCCATTCCAGTCCTCTGAGTCTCTTCCGGGCAGTGTGAGCCCCTCCAGACAGGGCTAGGATGATCTGTCCTGCCCATATTTTCCTAGCTGGTCTGGTGTTGGCATAGTGTGGTGAACAGAACATGGACTTTGGAGTCAGGTGTCCTGGAGTTCACAACTGTGGTTTGCCACTTACATATCTCGTGACTTAAATTGTGAGCAAGTTACTTAAGCATTCGTAGTTTCCATTTTCTTATTGTAAAAAGGGGATATAAAGTATCCTACACTTGTGGTGAGAATCTAATTCAATTATTTAGTAAACATATAGTGAGCGCCTCCTATGTGTCAGGTCTTATGGGACACGGGGGAAATAACAGATTTTTTTTTTTAAAAAAAGGGCACAGAGCCTGGATCAGCATGTGACACACATACAGCCATTGTCACAAGCAGGCACTCAGTAAATGATGGCATTCTCGTTTTTTGACCCTGTGTAGCTATGCTGTGAAGATAGCTTTATCCCTAGAAATTCCAGATGGAATAAACTAGTGAATGAATGACGGTGTATCCGTAGGATGGATAGGTCAAGTGGAAAATGTTTCAGAATGTCTCCGTTGTTCCCGTGGTTGGAAACGGAATTGACAGTGTGAGAATGTTTATTTATGTCTGTGAAGCATGTTTAATTTGCAAGGGCTTAAAGCATAATGACTTGAGCTGCAAACAAATGCTTGTTCCATCCCACCAAGAGTCAACAGAGAGACATCAAAGGGAAGGGCTGTCTTCGAGCTGGTGGCCTCTCCTTTCCCAGTGAGAGAAGGAGGGTCTTGAGACGTGGTGAGTGGCTTCCTGGGGGCGAGAAGGGCAGTGAGAAGCGCTTGTCCTGCTGGGTGACAGGAAGAGCATGCCAGGCTCCCAAGAGAAGGAAGATCCCAGCCCCTGCTGCGGCCTCCGTCTTCTGGCCTCAGAGACGCCGGCCCTCCTTGACTCCCTCCCGTCCCTCATTTTGTTCTGTTGTGTCCTGTGATTTCTGGGTAGAACCCAGGACTTTTATATCACTTTGTTTGTGGCCTGCCTGCGTTTAACCTCCTACTTTGTTCTTTCCATGAAGCTCTGTCTTATTTCTCTCTACTCCCCTTTATTATTTATTTTTATCTTAAATGCAGAGGAACAACTCATGAGGGTGCAAGGCTTTGAAACCAGGGCAGTAGCTAGACAGAGTGAGACTCCGACTCAAAAAAAAAAAGAGTGAAAGAAAGAAATCGATCTCCCAGCCCCACTTCCCAGGCCAGATCCTTGAAAATTAACCATTGATTTTATTTGATTTAATTAATTGATTGATTAACTTACTGATGGGCTGAGTCAGGGTCTCACTCTGTCAGCCATGCTACAGTGCAATGGTATGATCACAGCTCCCTGTAGTCTCAACCTCCTGGGCTCAGGCAATCCTCCCACCTCAGCCTCCCAAGTAGCTGGGACTGCAGATGTGCACCACCACATCTGTCTAATTTTTAATTCAGTCTCGGCCTCCCAAAGTGTTGGCATTACTGGCGTGAGCCACCGCATCCAGCCTCCCATTGATTTAAAATATCCCTTTAGGTGTTTATGCAGGAGACACCCCCAAATGTCCGTGAATTGAACTTCTTAGACCCTTTGCAGCTGACCCACCTCCACGGTGCATCTGACCATATCGTCCCTCCTTTCCAGATAAGGATTTTCCTCAGAGTCCTTTTGCATGTTGTTCTGTCTAGCCCCTTCTCTCAGGAGAACCCAGGCGAGCTTGGTCAGGGCTGGGACTCACCTAATCTCTGTTTGCAGGCTGGGTCAGCTGCATCCATGGTTGGTTTTTTTCTTTTTTCAAAGAACACAGTCCTTAGCAGGTTTAATTAACAGAGACCCAGGTAAGATTCCAACTTTCCAAGATGAAGAATGTGCTTTGCTTCCTGACCCTGTCAAGCCCCAACCCTTCGCAAGAATTTTCCACGTGCCACAGATCCGTTGAATCCAGGCCTTTGATCTCCACATGCCCTGGCCAAGAGGCAAAACCGAAACTGGCCGGAGTTGGGGACCGCTGCGCCTGGAACAGCTTGGCCCTGTCCGGTGAAAATTTCGCCAAACTCACTTTCTGATCAGTTTTGTCTACTTTCTCTCTCTTTCTCTCTCTCTCTCTCCCTCGCTCTCCTCTCCTCTCTCTATCTCTCTGTCTCTGTCTGTCTCTCTCTCTCCCCCCTCTGTCTCTCTGTCTCTTTATGTCTCTCTCTCCCTTTTTATCTCTCCTCTCTCTTTTGCTCTCCTCTGTTGTGCACGCTTTCCTCTCTGAGACTCTCTCGCTCTCTCCTCTCCCTCTCTCTCTCTCACTGTCTCTTCTGTCTCTCTCCCACTCTTCTCTGTCTCTGTCCCTGACTCTCTGTCTCAGTCTGCCCCTCTCTTTCTGTCTGTGTCTCTTCTCTCTACCCGTTCTTTCTCTGGTTCTCTCTCTCTCTTTCTCTCTCCTCTCTCCTTCCCTCCCTGTCTCCTCTTGTCTCTTTCTATTACTCTGTGCATGTGTGTGTCTTTTTCTCTCCCCCTCTCCCTGTCTGTCTCTCTGGCCCTGTGTCTCTCTTCCTTCCTCATCCCCCCTCCCCTTCCCTCTTTCTCTTGCTCTCTCCCCCTCTCCCTCCCTTCCTTCTTCCCTCCCTCCCTTCCTCCCTCCCCATCTCTCCTCTTCTCTCCTCTCCACCCTTCCTCTTTCCGCCCCCTTCTCTCTCTCACTCCCTCTCAGAAACCTGCCATCTTCGGGTCTGGTCTATGACCCTGACAGGGGCCCACCATTCCTCTCCACACCCACTGTTCACGGCACAGCACGTGGCCAGAGTCGCTCACTCCTTACAGAATGCCACTTAATCCCGCACCTTTGGGAGGTTGAGGTGAGTGGATTGCCTGAGCCCGCGGGTTCGAGACCCGCCTGGGCAGCGAGACCTCATCTCTACAATAAATCGAAAAATCAACCGGGCATGGTAGCGCATGCCTGTAATTCCAGTTACTCGGAAGGCTGAGGCGGAAGTGTCGCCGGAGCCCAGCAGGTCGAGGCTGTGGTGGCTGGGAACGGCCACTGCACTCCAGTCTGGGCAACAGAGTGAGACTCCACCTCAAAAAAAAAAAAAAAAGTGCCGCTGTCCGCCACTTCCCAGGGGCACACCAGTTCCGAAAATCTACCAACTATCCTGGCAAAAGAAAGATCTGGATGTTTCAGTGCAATACTATCTGACCCTAAGTAGTCAGTTGCTGCCTCAGTCCTGAGGACACCTTAGATATGGAAGACAGAGGCGACTCATCCTGGAAACCCAGAGGGGCTTCATCTGTGGGAGGGCTACCTGCTATTCCCCAGTTCACCCAGGTCTGGGCTCTCCCTGCGTTGTGTGAGTGGCTACAGATGGGACTTGGGACTCTGTTGTGAGTCAGCCCCTGTAGGGGTCAGGGCTTTGTTTTGCTTGGAGTCATCCCAGTGGCCAGGATCAAACCATACCACCTTCTTGGGTCTCAATTCCTTCTTCTTGTTTTGTTTTGTTGTTGTTTTTTTTTTAATTGGAGTCTCACTCTGTCGCCCAGATTGGAGTGCAGTGGCCGCTCCCAGTCACCCCAGCTTCAACCCGCTGGGCTCCGGCAATCCTTCCGCCTCAGCCTTCCGAGTAGCCAGAACTACAGGTGTGCACTACCACGCCCGACTCATTTCTGATTTATTGTGGAGACGAGGTCTCGCCAAGTTGCCCGAGTGGGTCTCGAACCCACAAGCTCAAGCAATCCATTCGCCTCGGCCTCCCAAAGTGCTGGGATGACAGGCTGAGCCCCCAAGCCCGGCCTCAATTCCCTCTTCTGTCAGTGAGGTGGTTGAACTGGGGTGGCCCCCTAAGGTCATGGTTAGCACCCAATATTCTCTGACTGTTGCTACTCTGAGCTGTTTGGACTAGGGCCAGTTGAGGTAGTGAATTTGCCTCTGACACTGAGCGTGGAATACCACTGGCCATCAGTTTACCCCACATGTCCCCAGCTGAGGGTCAGGAAACAGAGTCTGGAGCATGAGATAAAAGGATGTGTGAAGTCACCCCACGTGGCTTGGCTGAGGTAGGATCACTTTGGTCTGGCACTCTCACAGCTGGCATAAAGTAAAGTAAAATCGCCCAGGCTCAGTGACTCACGCCTGTCATCCCAGCACTTGGGGGGGTAGAGGCCACAGAGGATTGCCTGAGCCCAGAGATTCAAGACCAACCTGGGAAACTTGGCGAGACCTCGCCTCTACAATAAATCAAAAAATTACCTGGGTGTGGTGGCACATGCCTGTGGTTCCAGCTACTTGGAAGGCTGAGGTGGAAGACTTGCCTGAGCCCAGCAGGTCGAGGCTTCAGTGTCTGTGAACGTGCCACTGCACTCCAGCCTGGGCGACAGAGTGAGACCCTGACTTGAAAAAAACAAAAACAAAAACAATTAAAATTGACCAGACACAGTGGCTCATGCCTATAATCCCAGTACTTTGGGAGGCCAAGGTGGGAGGATCCCTTGAGCTTGGGTGTTTGAGACCAGCCCGGGCAACATAGTGGTTCCACAAAAAAAAAAAAAAGGCTTTAAAAAATTAGCCAGGAATGGTAGTGCCCACCTGTAACCCCACCTATTTGGGAGGCAGAGGTTGTAGAATTGCTTGAGCCTTGGAGGTGGAGGCTGCAGTGATCCGTGATCATGCCACTACACTCCAGCCTAGACAGCAGAGTGAGACCCTGAATCAAAAAAAAGGGGCCGGGCTCGGTGGCTCAGCCTGTAATCCCGCGCCTTTGGGAGGCTGAGGTGAGTGGATTGCCTGAGCCTGCAGGTTCGAGACCCGCCTGGGCAGCGAGACCTCATCTCTACAATAAATCAAAAAATCAGCCAGGCGTGGTAGCGCGCACCTGTAATTCCGGCTACTCAGAAGGCTGAGGCGGAAGGATCGCTGGAGCCCGGCAGGTCGAGGCTGCGGTGGCCGGGAGCAGCCACTGCACTCCAGTCTGGGCAACAGAGTGAGACTCCAACTGGAAAAAAAAGGGGGGGATCTTCTCTTCCTGAACCTTCTCATTTTAGAAGTGACTGCCACTCTTCCCCTCGGCTCATTCTGTTTTTCAAGCTGCATCTGCTTTACCTGCTTCAGATAAAAGACTGCACAGCATGCCAGCCAAGCACAAGTCCACAACAGTCCAGCAAGGAGACACCCTGGGGTCCTAGCTGTAGGATGCTTCAAACACTGACAAGTGGCCCCATCCTACCAAAACCTACATGTCAACATTAACTATGAAGGGAAGTGGAAATGGGTTTTGTTCAGGACACAGGAAGTTTCTTAGGCTGTTTCTGGAAAGCAACTGTGGTCAATGCCACATACACATCTTTGCTTGTAGAAAAAAGCATTCAGGATTCTGTTTCCCAAGACCCACGTCACCGACGTGCCCGTGTATGTGTGGCTGTCAACGGTGATCCCTACCTTCCAACTCCCACCCTCTTTCCCATCCACCAGAAATAAGTGTCCCTGTTATTAGGGCACCCTCCCTACACCTCCCATTGGTTGGAGCTGACCTTAGATTGAATGAGGGAGCGGTTAAAATACAGGTGTTCCTGCCAGCACCTCCCCGCCACTCATAGCTTGGTGTGGATTCACTCAATCAGACTTTCTCTCCCAAATCAATCGCACTGATTGGTGGGGTGTAGGTGATCACGGGTGTAGACGAGGAACTCTAGCTCCAGGCAGCCCAAGGCGAGAGGAGCAGCACTTTCAGAACTGTCAGAAACTCACTTCTTCACAGTTTCTCACCCTCAGCCCTGTTGACCTTTGGAGACAGGTAATTCTTTGTTGTGGAGAGCTGCCCTGTGCATTCTAAGATGATTAGAAACATCCCGGGCTTGGACCCACTAGAGGCCAGTAACGCACATACCCCAAGCTGTCACCACCAGGGAAAACAAAAGAGCACCTAGGTGAGCTCCACCCGTCCAGGTCTGCCCCTTAGTTACGCATGGTATCTTTGGTCTCTGTATCTCTATTTGAGCCAATGTACGGATCCTCAAATAATCTTCATGTGGAGGAACCGTTCTTCTACAGTGGCTTTTTCACTTTGACAGTTTCCCTCCTCCTCCTCCTCCATCTTTTCATCTTTCCAGGCAAACGCTTCCCTAGAATTGAAGCAGTTGTAGATCGCACACCCCTCCCCCAGGGTCAACCGCCTGGCGTGGCAAGTTTGGGTCATTTTGCAACACCTTCCACTTAACAACCACTTTGTCCTGAACAAATATAACAATGAAAACACACAAGAGAAACTTGCCACATTTCTGTTGGAATTCCCCTTCTTGGGAATTCCATTCTCTCCGCAGAGGCTGTCATCTGCAGACGTGTACCAGAACAAACAAGATAATTGCTAACGGCACAGTATTTTTTTTTCTTGTAGTTACTATTGGGTCAGAAAAGTATCTCAGGCCAGACTCATAAAGCTGGAAGTGCTTGTGTCTTAAGCTGTGACGTTCGTATTTCTTCCCCAAAAATCATGCCTTTCAAGTTCCCAAGCATCAATGTTCTCAGACCCTGTTGCCCCAGGGGTGAGGTCAGACAAGCCTGTTCATTTGGTCCTAATGTCCTTATTACATTTCTAAAGAAAAATACCCTTTGACTCCCTTCTTTTTCGGGGAGAGATTTTGCTTCTTGAAGTGGTGTTTCCTGAGGAAATAGATGAACCTCCCTCCGGGGAACAATCATGCTAAGAGATGGCCCATCATAGCTTACAGATGTTTCTGTTGGCCACCAGACCTGTTGACCCATCTTGAGGAAGCTTCTGGATCCAGCACTGCCCCTTAACTAGCTTGGTGACTGTGGCCAATGCTATACTTCTCTGGGTTGCCATCGCTTCATCTGGAGAGTATAGCACAGGGGTTAGGAAAGCGGCTTCTTATCTGCCATCTGTAACTTGGGGAAACATGTTGAGCCCTCTCAGTCAAGGTCTTCTTGTCTGTAAAAGGGGTCTCATCACCGCATCCCTTTCACAGCGATGTTGTAGTGAGTAAATGAAACAAGGTGAGCACCATGTTTGGCACACAGTAGGCCTTCCAAAGGTAGGCTCTCGATATCATAAACTCAAAATGAAATTATCCTTTTGCCAGCTCTAAATTCTCTGGTGGCCTTTTAACCTTCCCATTGGGCAGCCCAGAAACAAACCAGTTCTTCATGACCATGGGGATGTGTGTGTGTGTGTATGTGTGTGTGTGTGTGTGTGTGTGTGTGTGTGTGTGTGTGTGTGTGTGTGTGCGTGTGTGTGTGTGTCTGTCTGTCTTCCTAAGTGTGGCCACGTGGAGGTAGAACCCACAGTAAACACTAATCTTTTTTTTAAAAAATCATCGCTGGCCGCCAGGTGGAGAAACGGAATCTTGCCTTACACAGCTGTCTCTTGTTTGGTAAACTTACTGGAAGAAATAAAAAAGCATTTTAATTAGAAAAACAGCTCTTAGTATTTGAGGTATAAGAGTGGAAATGGCAGAATTGGAGACAGCAGTGAGACTGGGCAATGAATCTTTGTTGTATACCAAAAAGCAGATGTTTTCAATTAAAAGATTATGGGAGGAGGACTCAGAAGACCCATCCAGCTCTTTCCCCGTCTGGGTGACTTTGAGAAAGACCATAACATCTCTGATCCTTATTTTCTTTATTTCGGCCTTCTAAGTACACATGTTAGTCTACAGGATTGAGTTCTTTTTCCTGTGATATTCATAAGCCCTTCAATGTTGACCTCCCAAAAAGAGTAGGGTAGTAAACTTGGTCGCCTGGACCAGCTTGGGGTTGGATCCCAACTGTGTCATTGATCCACTGTGTGTCCTCGGGTGAGTTGTTTAAGCTCTCTGTGCCCCCTGTCCCCTCGTGTAAAAAGGATACTATTTCTACCTGACAGTTCATGTGAAGATTCCATGGCAAGTGCTCAAAATGGTCGCACGACATACATCAAGCCTATGTAAGACATTGGCTATGGCTATTATTATTTTGTTGGATGCCTCTGGAGAGAAAAACCTACAAAAAAGGAAATTATAATCTGAAATCCTGGTGTTAGGGTTTTTCCATCTTGTGAACCAAATTTACCAACCAGCCATTTTGGAGATAAAAGACATTAGAGGCTCTCGCTCCCTTTTGATTTCCGCGGGTCTGATTTTCCTAACCTGCAACCCGTGAATACTGCTTCCCTGTTCTGATTCCTGGACGGAACATCGTGGGTCCTACCTCTCTCTGGTATATGTGAAATCCCACCCAAGTTGAAACTGGATAACCACATGTTTAGCGAATTGCACTGACTTTAGATGGAGACTGCGGTCCTGGAACAGAGAGTCTCAGACACTCGTCTCCATCACGTTCAAATGCAGCTGATGATTCACCGATTCCGGGGGCAGAAATCCCACATTTCTAACAAGCTCCCAGGTGGTGCTGACGCTGTAAGTCCTTGGGCCTCACTTGGCAGCCTTGCATAGTCACAAGTCACCGGACGATGACGGGGGGCGTGGGGGCGCGCCTGGTTCATGGGCGTGGCAAGCAGGCTGGAGAGGGCAGGCCTACAGGAACTCATTGCTGGACCCCCTCTCCAGCCCCAGCCTTGCCAGCTCCATTTTACATAACTGAAAAGCTTAAGGGGAAGCAAAACAGCAAGGTATGAAATAGACAGAAGCAGTCCCACCTACTTCTCTTGATTTTTCCTGAACTGTGAAACCGGCATAGAACAGATTGCACCAAGCGATTTGACCCACTGGCAGTTCCAAATGGTGCTCCATGAGACAGGGAGGTAGGAGACGATTTAATCATACCCTCACCTTATACTGCTGGGCTGTACCTGTGAGGTGCAGGTGCTAAACTGGATCCTCCCCAGGGACCGTGACGTACCCTGCAGGTCATTGTGTCATACCGCGAGGGCCCATCACATGAAATTCAGTTTTGTTGTATTTAATAATATTCTGAGGACCTGAAAGCCGCCCAGAAGCATCTCCTTCCAGCAGCCCTCACCTGTCTGGAAGCCTCACCTGCTGCTGTCATGCCCAAGAATAAAGTAGACAGGGCTGCTACTCCTGAAAAAATTTAAAAACCAGACTTTTCCAGAAAGTCTGCATTGAATATCTGCATTGATCTTGACCCTAATTATTTATTTTTCACACATACGAAAAGGAAAATTAGTCCCACTGGAGTATCAAAAAAAAAAAAAATGAAAAATTACAATAAGACCCTGTAAAAGCCCAGAGGAACTGTATGTTACTCTGTTAACCCCAGGGTGTGTCTTTACCCATTTTGTTAGTGGGCAATTTGTCATTTGTGTGATTTATTGAAAGAATATGTGTGTTTTGCTGCCAAGTAATGGACTTTTATAGTAGGGATGTGTAAAATTGGTATGGTTACCCAAGTTACATTTTGTCTTTTATTTGAGAATTTATAACTCTCCGAGTTTGGGTCCCATCCACAAATTCTACCCCAATCCTAGTTTCCAAAGTTAGAAAAGATTCGCCTGTATTTGCCACTTTCAGAGGGGGTATTTCACGATTGGGAATATAAAAACGGAGCCAATCTTACACGACGCCTTATGTTTTTTCAAACGTGGGTTCAGACTGGCAACAAGAATAAACATGATGCTCTGAACTTTTGCACAGCAGAAATCCGATCCTGGCAGTAAACATCTGTTCCCTGCCATGTGCATTTGGCCTCCTACAAATGGATATTTCTGCAACAGCTGTCACTTTTCTAATATCCTAAATGGAATCTCTGTGGCCTTTAAAGTAATTACCTCAAAGTTTGAGTCATCCAACCTGAGGACTCTCTAATTAAATTCGGTATGAATTATGGAAAATCAGGTCCTGTTCCTGGGGGTGGATTCCATTGTGTCCTTCAGAGAATATTTTCCCAGTCTTTGGGGCCTCTGGTCAATGTCCTCGCTTTCAGCTCACCCCCATGTGGTTAGACAGTTGGAAGACCTTGCCCATGAACCTGGCCATGTTTTCACACAGCCAAGTGGAATTTCCACCATGGTCTTTGCATGCACATTGTTTTGTTGTTATTGTTTGTTTGGTTTTTTAGCTTTGCTTCTGGCTGCACTTTAAAATGAACTAATGAGCTTCCCGTGTAAAGGTACTAAAGACACATTTTAAATTTTTTTTTTTTTAGTGGTTTTCACTTACAATCAAGAGATTATCGTTGTAGTTTCTGGTTTCAGAACCATTGTCTGAGGTTTCTGTTGCCGTGATAATTGTTTTTCATTAGGATAGTGATTGCCTAATGGAATATATGGGAAAACCAAAGCAGTGGAGGCAGCCAGATAAGGAAAAGATTTGTGTGTTTCTTAGCAGCTCCCAGATCTCACCCACTTAATGGACTGAGAATGCCTGCCAATGAAACAAGAGAAACCCCCAGCGATAGCAAACTTAAATTCACCTGCACATGGGGACGGAACGGTCCAGTCTCAACAAGACAGAAAATGAAAGCTCAGTAAAAGAAAGACAAACCCACGCAGCCACAGCGGGCAGCCCGGCTGAACAAAGAGGCCAGTTTTGCCAGACTCTGCCCAAAAGAGGTATTTCTGAAGATGTGTTTCACTTAACAGGACAAAGGCTGAACAGGGACTCAGTACCCTGGTGGAGGAGAAAGTCTCTGGGTGAGGCTGCAGAGTTATTCGTGAGACAAGCGCATCCTGGTTGGAATGTCTGAGCGACTTATCTGAGTCAGACAAAATGCTGTTTGGAAAGTGCTTAGGATGGTATCTGGTACGTAGTAGGTATCTGGCTCAGTTGGTAGCCATGTTTATAGGGAGCCTAGTCTATTCGCCTGGCATATAGTAAGTGCTTGGTACATTTGAGCTGTCATTGACATGGGCAGACCCAGCGCGATGGCTCAGCCCGTAATCCCAGCACGTTGGGAGGCCGAGGTAGAGGACTGCCTGAGCCCAGGGTTTCGAGACCAGCCTGGGCAACTTGATGAGACCTCGTCTCTACAATAAATCAAAAAATTAGCCGACTGTGGTGGCGTGCGCCTGTAGTTCCAGCTACTTGGAAGGCTGAGGCAGAAGGATCGCCTAAGCCCTGCAGGTCGAGGCTGCGGTGGCCATGAGCATGCCACTGCACTCCAGCCTGGGTGACAAGAGTGAGACTCCAAGCCGGTGGCTGGGGAGGCCCGCTGTGACCCACTCCCTCATGTGTCTTACAGTGGCCAGAATGTTCCACTCCATTTTGCAGGCTTAAAGTGTGGAGATCACCAAAGTTCTGTATGGGCACATTCTCGAGAGCTAAGTCTTCACATTGGGAATAATAATATATGCCAGTCAGAGTTTCCAAGTGACGCATGATGGCATGTTCTTAGAATAAATCATCAGTGTTTTTTAAAGGGACAGTAGGCCGGGGGCGGTGGCTCAAGTCTGTAATCCCAGCACTTTGGGAACCCGAGGTGAAGGGATTGCCTGATCCCACAGGTTCAAGAACAACCCGGGCAACTTGGCAAGACCTCATCGCTACAATAAATCAAAAAATTAGCCGGACATGGTAGCGCATGCCTGTGGTTCCGGCTACTTGGAAGGCTGAGGCGGAAGGATCACCGAAGCCCACCAGGTTGACACTGGGGTGGCGGTGAGCGTGCCACTGCACTCCAGCCTGGGTGACGGAATGAGACTCTAACTCAAAAATTTTTTTTAAAAATGAAGAGGAGCTTACCACAGACTGGAACAGCAAGAGGAAACTGTCTGGGCAGGACTGAGAAAGTCCTACAGAACTGGGAGAGTTCAAAATGTTCATGTGAATTGAAAAAAAGAGGGAGCATGAGAATGTATCCCATAGGTTCCTTCCCACCAACTGAGAATTGTGGATTTGATCTCTGTAATTATCAGCAGTAAAAAAAACGAAGGGAGGCGGGCGCGGTGACTCAAAACAAAATTTTTTTTAAAGGAGGGGACACTTTGAGAAGTGACTGTATTTCCACTCAAGGTTAGAACTTACATGTATGTTGGCTCATGTCATCTTCACACCAACAGCATGAGGTATTTTCACCCCCCTATGTACTAATGAGACTCAGTTAGGTCCTATAACCCTTCCATCAGAATTTTTATTTCATTTTATTTTATTTTAATTTTTGAGATGAGATCTTACTCTGCCACCCAGGCTGGAATGCAGTGGCATGATCATAGCTCACTGCAGCCTTGATCTCCTGGGCTCAAGTGATCCTCCCGCCTCAGCCTCCCAAGTAGCTGGGACTACAAGTGTAGGCCACCAAGCCAGGCTAATTTTTTTTTTTTAATTTGTTGTAGAGATGGGATCTCACTATGTTGCCCAGGCTGGTCTCAGACTCCTGGCCTCAAGCAATCCTCCCACCTTGGCCTCCCAAAGCACTGGGATTACAGGTGTGAGCCACCACGCCTGGCCCATCACAATTTCTGAAAGCAATGATAGCAAATTTCCTTTAAAAATAGCCAACAATTTGCCTGTTCTCTATTGTAGAGAAGTCTCTCCTCCCTTGCCCAAATATTCCAAATTTACAAGTCTCAAGGCATCACCTGGGGCAGTCCTCTACCCACCCCCACACCCCCAGACCTCCATACGTGGATGTAAACAGAACCCAGCCCAGTGGCTTCAGACTACTGGTAAAGGTTCCCAGACCAGGCAGAGCCACCCTGAGCAGACCCACAGGCCCTGGGAAACGCCAGTCGGCAGCCTGCCCTGTGGCGACCAGCCCACCCATCCTAGACATGGGTAGACTGTCAGACTAAGGCAGTGTTTCCAGGCCTGAAAAGATGGCCTGAGACCCCAGCCATGGCGTCCAATGCAAACGCTGAAGGAAAAATCGTCGGTTGACACAGTCTGGGGACAAGGAAGAACAGAGCCACGTGGCGGCCCTTGCTATCCTCTCTGTTCACAGAGCGCGTCTCAGGCTACACTCGGGCATCTGTTGACGGCCAAGCTACTTTTTGTTGCACAACTTTGCTGCTCCCTAGTTATGGCCAGCTCTGTCTTGCATGGACCATGTCACTGTGCAATAAATAGAAGTTCCCAGGTAAATAAAAGACAGTCTACATTCTGTTCAGCTCCAGGGGTATTTCGATGTGTCGTTATGATATTCGCTTATCTCCAAACCACATTTTTTGAGGGCCTGTCTTGCCAAGGCGTTGTGCTCGGAGCTTTGGAGCCTGAGAGGCAGATCATTTGATCCGAGTCCAGTAAGAGGGAAAGGTATGTGTGTTGTTGACATACTCCAAGGAGGATGTGGTAAGATCTTACCTTACAGGAGAGACAGAGACAAATATTATAGATATTCCAGGAGAGAGATTCAAATGGGTAGAGCAGTCCACCCCAAACCACAGCTGATACTCAAAACCAGAGCTTGGGCCTTGACTAGCAGAGTCCATGTGAGTGTCTGCCACCCCAGCCTGTCTCTAAAAAGCAAAATAGTTTTTCTTCTCAGCGGTTCTGGAAGAATAATACTATGGACAGCAGAAAGTCGACATTGAATTGCTCTTAGTAATCCTCCTTCTAACAGGCCAGCGGCTTGTGGGTAAGAAAATAAACACAGAGTCTGTGCCCACGAAACAGTTTGCTCTTTGCAATGTTCCTGGTTTGTTAGGAGACAATACGTATGGGCTAGGATATTGTGCGAGGCACTGTGAGCGTTACAACAGCAACAAAAAATAAAAAGATGATACATGTGCATGGAAATGGTTATATCTCAAGGTAGCAGGTGGAGAGTGTGTGGAGGCTTGGAGGTGGAGGGTTTGCTTCCCGAAAGGTGAAGGTTGAGTCAGAATCTAACCTGTGTCTCCGTTAGGAAGTTACGGAGACACCCAGCCGGCACGCCAGGTAAGATGATGGTCAGGTCCGCTGAAAAGGAAATGCCTACTTTACCAAAACGTCTCCCGCCCCGCTGCCTGGCACAGCCACTAGGAATCCAATTTTAGAGATTCATTCCTTAGACTGTGCTCCAACCCTTTTCAGGCATCCTCTTTAAAACACAACTTCTGTTGCAAGGTGACTCATCCCAGGATCTTAGCCATGAACCGCAGAGTGGTACAAAGTTGTTTATTAAACTCCTGTCTTCTGGGAATGCTCTTTAATTTTTAAATTTTTTATTTTTGTTTTTGTTAGAGATGAGATCTCAAGTGTGTTACACAGGCTGATCTCGAACTCCTGGGCTCAAGCCGTCCCCCAGCCTTGGCCTCCCAAAGTGCTAGGCTGACAGGCGTGAGCCACCATGCTCGGCTGAGGATGTTCTTTAAAAATCATGGTTAGAGGAGACGAGGCCGGAAAGTGGGGCAAGAGGAGGGGTCATCTGGACGCATCCACAAAGAGCTCACACTTACAGAGTGCTTGCAACGCCAGACGCGGTTCCCAGACCTGTTTACATATTAGCCTGTCTAATCACCAAACAACAGTGCAGTAGTCCATTTTACAAAAATCCGGCATCTCTGAACTGCCAGAAGCAACCCTTCTTTCCTGCCTCTGTAAGGACCGCCTCTTAAGAGGCTACCATGAAATATAAGGGATGAGCCATTCCTCCAAATAGCTCCTAGACTAGGTCAAAACTGACAGCCTTTGGCAACTAAAAGCAACATTAACTCAACTGTAGAAAGTCAGAAGACCTAGGTTTGAGTCCCGGTCCATCCTGTTCACCCGTGTCACTTTCTTTTTTGTGTGTGTTTGAGTCAGTCTTACTCTGTCATCCAGGCTGAAACGCAGTGGCGCTATCAAGCCTCAACACCACCTTGGTCTCCTGAGCTCAGGCAATCCTCCCACCTCAGCCTCTTGAGTAGCTGGGACCACAGGCGTGTGCCACCATGCCCAACTAATTTTATTTTATTATTTTTGGAGGCAAGGTTCTGCTCTGCTGCTCAGGCTGGCCATGGCACTTCCTAAACTCAGAAAATAGCGATGATGATTCTCTCCACATTCCCTGCCCCCATACAAGGTTGTCAACCACCTATTATGTATAAGGTTATTTTCCAGTAACGACCATAACAGTGCTGGCTCTCGTTCCTGGGGTGCTTGTATTTCAGCAGGAACGGATAAGAAATTTCCAGCTAATGACAAGTATGATGAAGAGCATAAAGAAATGTGATATATAGGAAACAGTTGGGGGGCTAGTCAGGAAAAGTCTCTCCGAAACCTCAATAATAGGGAGCTTGTTAACATAGGGATTCGGAAAGGGGCCCTCCAGACACAGGGAAGAGCTTCTGGGAATACTGTGGTAGAAGTGAGCTTCCCGTAGTAGAAGCAGCTCCTGCGGGCTGGGCAAGGTGGCGGAAGTCTGTCGTTCCAGCACTGGCAGGAGGATTGCTTGGGCCAGGAATTTGAGACTAGCCCGGGCAACGTAGCCAGCTCTCATCTCAACAACAACAACAAAAAAATTAGCGGGGCGTGGTAGAGCATGCCTGTAGTCCCAGCTACTCGGGAGGCTGAGGCGGGAGGATCTCTTGAGCTCAGGAGATCGAGGCTGTGGTGAGCTGTGATCGTGCCATTGCACTCCAGCCTGAGTGAGACCCCAACTCAAAAAAAAAAAAAAAAAAAAAAGAGGAGAAGCAGCAGAAGCCACAGCAGCTCAAGGGGTGTGAGGATAGAGGTGAAGGAGCAGAGCCATGGGAGGGTGGCTTTGCCAGGGAGAGGCTGAGCCGAGCGACAGGGATAGATAGACCCTCTCTGTCTCTATCATGGAAAGATCCCTGGAGGCCACGGAAGGCCTTAGGACATGATTTCGATCTTGATGGAAAAATCATCAGGAGATTTTAAACAGCAGAGAAATAGACTCCGATCTCTCCTGTAGAAGCTCTCTCGGGCTGCTCTGTGGATGATGGATTGTAGGTGACTCAGAGCAAAACCAGGGGCCCTGTTATGAATACAAATGAGCAGTGACAACATTGGCTGAGGCAGTGAGTATAATTTCTAAATAGTTTTCAAGGTACTAGCCAAACAGTAGTTGTTAGATAGGTCAATTGCTCCTCATTGAACTAAGGCCAATAATGACAACAATCCCTGTCTGTCAATGACACCAAAGGTGAAAAAACGCACCTTGTCTAGATTTTGGGCTCTTTGTCCAGCGAGCAATACATTAATACATTCTTCCCCGGGTACGCGTGAAGACAAGGTGTGTGGTTCAGTCCCTGGCTCGTGGCCAATGCGCAACTGAATATCAGCCTCCTTCTGTCCTGCGTGACTCTGAAATATCAGGTGATATGCACCTGCTCCGAGACTTCAGCAACACTAAACCTTATGGGTTGAAGATAAAAATTAAAATGGAAACCAGAGACCTCACACCTAGCAGTCTGATGCTGTACAGTGATAACTCCACACACTCCTTGGGTTTGCAAAGCACATGGCAGACACAGAATGTGGCTTGCAGTCCCAGTAACTAATACTATAGCCTCTTCATGCAAACTGAGCACTCATAATGAGTGCCATGAAATCCCAGCCCACGCAGCTGACCCTCTCTACCACCTTGTTATAATCCCATTTCCTTTGCCTTAGCTCTTTTCTAAGGTATCAGCTCGCTCTTGTGTCCCGAAATGCTTGAATATTTTAATATACTTCTCCCTTCTTTGATGGACAGATTTATTTTCTATCATCTTTAATGAAATTTCCAGAGATAGGATGGAGTCCGTTGTGGTGATAAGATTGATGTTCATTTCTTTTTTGCAAAAGAACGCTTTCACATCAGTGTTGTGTCATCCAAAGCCGTCAGAACGATGGTCACCAAGTGCAGATTCAATCATTCAGGTCTCAACTCCCTTGGGACGCACAGGCCGACGCAGTTCACAGGTCGTTATCTTGTTTTTGGCTATCTTCTTTGGTTCTACTTATTTTTTAATTCATAATAACTGACAAATAAAACTGGCTAATTGTGATGGTGTCTAGAATGTGAAAGACCATATGTTAACTGTGGTCCATCAAGAGCAAAGAGTTCATGCGTCACATGAGTAACAAGAGAGAATCATTTCTAGAATCCTCCTTAAAAAAAAAAAAAAACTTCCACCACTGTGAACATTGTGTCGCAGATAATGCTCAGAACCTCAGGCTTTTTGAGCAAACGCTTATTTACATTAATGCCTGCAATCTACAAATAATATCCAATTAACATCTGACTTTTAATGTTCCACTCAGTAGACCCCAAGTCAATGGATGAATTTTTGAGTAATAGTGAAAATGTTCTCCAAGGTTGTACAAGACATTAGTGTCTGAGAAAGAGACTGTACATATTTATCCAAACCCTGCTGATCATTTGTTTTCCACACCTTAAATTTGTCTTAACGGCATGGATCTCAAACTCCGTTGGGTATCAGGATCACCTGGAGAACTTGATGGAGACACGTATGCCCAGGACCCATCCAACTTCAAACGGTCTGGTCTTGGCCAGGTGCAGTGCCTCACGCCAGTAATCCCAGTATTATGGGAGGCAGAGGTGAGAGGATTGCCTGAGCCTACAAGTTCGAGATCAGCCTGGGCAACTTGGTGAGACCTCGTCACTACAGTCAATCTAAAAATTAGCCGGGTGTGGTGGCGCACACCTGTGGTTCCAGCTACTTGGCAGCCTGAGGCAGAAGGATCGCCGGAGCCCAACACGTCGAGTCTGCGGCAGCCATGAATGTGCCACTGCCCTCCAGCCTGGGTGACAGGGTGAGACTCCGATTCAAAAATAAATAAATAGATAATGTCTGGTCTTTAGTGTTCTACAATAGTGCACCTGTCCCATCAGTGTGAGTTTTGAGTTTTGAGGGAACCAAAGGATATGTGGTTAGACATAGTGACAACAGGAAATCACTGAAAACCATGATTGCGGTCATACGTAGGTGGCAGTAATGTGTCGCTCTCACCAGCATCAGCACAGCCAGCAGGCAGAACAGAAGGAAGCTGGTGTCACGGGTGCCTCGTCCCTCCTTGGTAGGGGAATAGGAATTTCTTGTGCCCCTCTGTCCCTGAGAGGGTAAGAATCAAGACTCCTCAAATAAATCCCTGTTGCGTTTTCCCATGACTCAACAGGGACTTCCTCTCCGGGCTTCCCAGCAGTGCCCCAACCAATAAACCTGCCGATTAAGCAACTGAATATCATTATTGTGAATGTAATTACAGACAGTAATTATGAGCTTGTCAGTGCCTCTCGTGAACGAAGCCCTTTCCCCAAACCGTCTCAGCTGCTTTTCTTTGGAAAATGGAAGGCAATTCTATCCCTTGCCTCGCCCCAAATATACCCTCCCTTGCTTGGAAGAGACTCCTTTGTTGCTGGCCCAAGGGTGGTGCTCAGCAAGTTCTCATAGGCTGTGCTTTAAGGAGAAACATCCACTTGGGGTGGAGTCTCTTTCATTTCCCTAGGGAGCGGTAACTACCCAGTTTGGCTGTATTTCTCAATTTCTATTGGGGCAGAAGTTAACAACAAATTTTAAGAATTTCTGCAGAAAATATATCAAATATTAAAGGCTTTGCCAAAGAGTGTGAGAATTTTAACATTACTTAAATTAAGCTTTGCGTGATGCAATTGGACCCAGAGTCCCTGAAAATAAAGTAGGCACCATAAAAACACACACAGGGGAAAAGACTTCATGTCTGTAGAAACAGAATTAATCTCTCAGGCCTAGAATTAACCCTTGCACTCAGTTAAATTTTAAACTCTTGTGGATATCAGGTACTTGAGCGAGTTCTACATAGATATGTTCAGCTTAAAATGCAACGTAGCCTCCCAACATCTCAATCTGTTGTTTCCTTTTCATGGACAGTGAGAATAAGTATTGCAATTGCACCAGGTGCTGGCAAGGTTGAATGGCAGAAGAACCGAGCCCAGACCTTTTTGGTTTACCATGCAATGCCCAAAGCCATAGAAACGCTGCAGGGCGTGGTGGCTCACGCCTGTCATCCCAGCACTTTGGGAGGCAGAGGCGAGAGGATTGCCTGAGCCCTGGGGTTTGAGACCAGCCTGGGCAAATTGACAAGACCTCATCTCTACAATAAATCAAAAAAAATTAGCCAGGTGCAGTGGTGCACGCCTATAGTTCCAGCTACTTGGAAGGCTGAGGCAGAAGGATCACCTGAGCTCAGCAGGCTGAGTCTGTGGTGGCCCAGAGCCTAGATGACAGAGTGAGACAGACTCCTACTCACATTTTAAAAAGCACAAATTTTAAAAAACTAGAATTTACCAAAAAAGGAAACTACAAAACAATTTTTTAAAGAAACGCTTAGAAGGAAGAAGCCATGTTTATTTAACGTTCCTGGTACAATGCCTGGCACAGGCCTTTGCATAGAGCAAATTTTTAGAGCTCTTCTCTGAATAAGATCAAATGTTATGCCCAAAAGCTAGCACACTGTGTGATTCTCTTCAAGGACATTTGTTGCTTGCTGGCCAAATTCAGCTATTTCAAGCCACAGCATTTCCAGCCACTGTGACAAAGAAACTATGTGTTGATGAGTACCTTGTTACTGCTGTTTCAGTGGGAATAGAGTATGCCTGGGCACTGGAACTTTCTTGTGGTAACATGAAAACCCAGAAGGATAAATGCAGCTTCCAGAAGTGACTGCAAGTAGTTTACACGTTTAGGGAAGCCATCCTAACCAGCATCAGCTGAAGACGTCTGCCAGCTTTCGAGAGGGGGCCCGTGAAAACCTAAAGCACTTTTAGCCTTCTTATTGAATAACTTAAAATTCATTTGAAATGTTTGAAAGGCACCTTAAAATTCCCTACGCGATGCCCAGGTCGGGATGGGCTTGTGTCTCTAAGTACCGGGGTTGGGGGCGTCCATGGTCCTCTGATAATTTCGGCATTTAAAAAAAAATTCACATATAAACCATAGTCTTTCAATCACTTTGAAAGAAGGACTCACTTTTTTTTTTCCTAATTTTGACAGTCGCTTAAGAATTTCTAGAAATACGGGTGAGGAGGGAGCATGTTTTTTTAATGTTACAATATGCATACAAATGCGTACACATAGTAGCTTGCTCATTTCTGCCATGTCCGTGTTACAGTAAAGAAATTCAAGAGGTCGAATTGGCAAACAGGGAAGGTTAGTAAGAGAAATTTTTCTTTATATTATTCCACTTTTCCTATTTTTCTAGAGGTCAGACCCTTGAGCCCCTATCCATTGAATAGAAAAAAATAATGTAATGTACATAAGTCATTAACCAGCTGGTAACCCAAACCTCGGTTCATCATCCTCTCATTAGGGTTCTTGACACCCCCCCACCCCACCCCACCCTCAGCTAACGCCCTCTCAGCTTCTCTTCATCTGATCTTATTGCCAGTTTGGGACTCTACTGATATCATTTCAAAACTTCTATTTGTAAGATCAGGGTTGCTTTTTGTTTTGGTTTTTTTTTTTTAAGGCCAGCGGGTAGATGGTGGTAAGATAGCAGAGTCACTCTTGGTGTGGCCACGTGAGCACGTCGCACTTAAGTAACCGGGTGTCCCTCAGGTCAGCCTGTGATAAAACCCAAGTCAAACAAGGCTGAATCCGGGGTGTTTTATGCCCTACGGATCTCCAAAGTGTTCACGGCCAGCCCTGACCCTCAAGACCTCACATGGTCATCTAAGCAGTAACATAAATGGGTGTCAACTTGTTCTCGGACCATTGCTGTGTGGTGGGACCGGGGAAGGACCGTTTTGCCACAAAGGAACCCATGTCTCTCTAGGCACTTGAAACGAGGGGGAGCACTGTGAGTCCTCAGACAGGCAACCCAACTGCAGTGGCTATATGCCCGAGGCTGACAAATTCTGTGTCTTCTCACGCCGTGGAGCACTGTCAGCCCCAAGGAATTGAGAAACAACTTGCCTTCCAAAACTCTGCATCTCAGCAGAACCTTGACAATGCCAACAGCTCGTCATCTCGTGTTTTTCAACCCTCTAGAAAATGGCCTTCCAGCCTGGGACAAGCCAAAGCACTGTCCAGACCGAGAGCAGGACTGGAAGCTGGTAGGAATGTCTGAAGCCTGCATGCACAGAAAGAGCCACGCAGAGAGGCGCAGCGCGTTGAAAAATGAACAGTCGTCGCCGCACCTCATCCCGGCCACTTGGACGAGTTCCATCTTCCACCTGGACCACGATGATGTGAATGACCAGAGTGTCTCGAGCGCCCAGACCTTCCAGACGGAAGAGAAGAAGTGCAAAGGTAACCAGGTTTTTACGTAAGCTCGCAAGCATGTTTCAACAAGGAAAAACAAATTCCCTGTTGGAACTGCGTGCTCGGTCTCCATTTCTTGCCGTGTACAGTGTCCATGTGTTTCCCCAGCTGTTCTGCTACGAGGCGTCTTTATCTTCAGATCTGCTCTTAAACGTAAATAAATAAGTGAGATCCAGAGAGAAGCAGTTCACTCCGGTTCCATGTTGTGTTAGGGCGCTGGGGGAGGAGACATTTTTACTTGTCTAATTAGCAGAGGGTTGTTGGTTTTGGCTGTAATTCTGGTTTTGGATGGGAGTGGAAACAGACATTGCTGTATTTCTGAGGCTGCTTGCTTTGAAGTGTATGTGTATGTGTGTCTCTTCCCGGTTGTGTCAGTAGCTCATGGGCTCTCCAGGCCCACCTGTAACCTAAATAGACAATTCGTGCTCCAAAAAGAGCTTTTAAGTTGTTGTCTTTTACTCGTTAAATCCGTGTGTCATCATCCTGAAAGGAGAGATTATGGTGTTAGAAGGTTGTCACCTCATAAGGAAAAAAAAAAAACAAAGTTAAACTGGCCCTCGTTCCTGATTGCATTAGATTTAACTGTTCTTCACCTCAGGTTGCCCGCGCCCTGACAGATGTCTCCGTGCTGATCGCTTTATTGTCTTAGAGCTCCCCAAAATCTTGGCTTCTTAAATCGGTGTGTCTTTCAATGTCCAAGAAGTCGATGTGTGTCTTTCAGTGTCCAAATTCATGTGACTTCTCTTTTTCTTTTTCAATTTAGCGTTGTTTTGTTTTGTTTAAAAACAAAAAGGTCTATTTGGTTTTTCTTTAAGGATTTTGATGCATGGTGAAGTTTTAAATTGTGTATCTAAAAAATCTCACAGTCATATACCCATCTATGACGACCAAAGTTTGCAAAGATGGAGAATGTTGACAAACTGGCCTAACTTGAACGTAAACTTGCGATTATGTGTATCCTTCTTGCAAAAGAGCTTGTCTTGTAGCTCTTCTGAAAACACTTTGAAAGCTCCTGGGAACCACCAGTTTACCTGGGAAATCAAATGTGCAGATTGTTTCTGTTGAAAATAGGGCTATCCAAAAATAATAGTGAAATCATGTTATGAGCTCTGGTTTGAGTACAGTCAAAACTAGACATGTTCCCTTTGGAAAGGGTTGTGTTTGGACTCTCTCTTTTTTATTCTTTAGGAGATGTGAGAAATTGCATGGGCTCTCTAGAAAAAGAACAAAATCAGTTTTTTCAAAGGAGTCAGAATATCATGTGTGTGTGTGTGTGTCTGTGTGTGTGTATGCGCGCGCATGCACATCTGTTTGAAATATAATTTGAGACTTCGTTTTAGCATTTATGACCAGATTGTGACTTCAGATTTTATTGACTAGTGTCAAAGCCTTGTCAGTTTACAGTGAAATGCCAACAGGAAACTCTAGTGTCCTCATGACCTAAAAACCTCATCAACTAAGTTTGATTCATTCACAGCCGGTGGCCATAGTTATTCATTTACTCATTCATGGAGTCTCTCTGTATCTCTAGCATTTTCTGGACACCTTGACCTTAGGGAGCTAGAGATTCCCACACCACAATTTCCAGTTTGTGGGGGCACGCTGAAAGCAAGAAGAAACAATCTCTGTTGGGATCCGAGACCCCAAGTATAGCACAGTGATTAAGACCACAGATATTAGGCCGGGTGCAGTGACTCAAGTCTGTCTGTCATCCTAGTACTTTGGGAAGCCAAGGCGAGAGAATGGCCTGAGCCAGTGGATTCAAGACCAGTCTGGGCAAAATGGCGAGACCTCATCTCTACAATAAATCGAAAAATTAGCTGGGTGTGGTAGTACACACCTGCAGTTTTGGCTACTTGGAAGGAAGGTTGAGGCGGGAGGATCCCCGGAGCCCAGCAGGTCGAGGCTGCGGTGGCCATGAGTGTGCCACTGCACTCTAGCCTGGGCGACGGAGTGAGACTCCAACTCATAAAAGAAAAAAAAAAAAAGACCACAGATGTTTGAGACTAACATATTTGAGCTAGAATCCTCCCCCTTCCACCTCCCATCACTGATCAAACGTTTAGGACTGCTAATACAATTAGATGAGAAGACTGTACTCAAGCATTCAGCACAGCATCTGACTTCCAGTGCTCTCTGAAGAGCAGCGATCATTATTGCCATGATCATTATCCTTGACTCTGCCTCATTAAATCTTACAAATTCCTCAGACTGCCCTGTGTGTCTGGTAAGGAATGAAGCAAGGGGGGACCTCCAGATGGATATAGGGACAGGGCATGAGAACTCCGGGAGGTTACCCGATTTAACTGTCTTTCACTGAAAGTCCTATTTAATAAGAAGATATAATTAAATTATTAAAGTCCTTCCTCAAGGTGCTAATATTAAAAGGAAAACAACTAAGATAACTCTCCTGTGTTTTCCGGAGTAACCACTAGGGTCTACCTTGACATAGGCGTGAGGCTGTGCCATGGTCCAGCATGGAAATGCCACCAGGAAGCCCATGACATCATGACCCAAGAAATGTACAAACTAAATTTCACTCATTCGCAGCGGACAGGTAGTGAGGCCCCAGTGAGGCCAGGACACAATTCATGGGTCTTTCCTTTTTAGAGTCGGCTCTTCTCCATCCATGGAGTCACTATCAGGAGAGTTCTGTCTGGATGTCCATCTGGGCTGGCCATCCACTTCCTGGCTGGCTGTCAACACCCAGTCATGCCTGATATCTCAGTCCTGGACCAGAAATCCAGGCGTGCACCCATCAGTGTCCACTGAGTGCCCGCGGTGTACAGGACATCATCCTTGAAGTCTAAGCATAAAGACATCCAAGGACATTCAACTAGCCCTATTCCAAGGACCCCGAGTGGAAATGATAAAAAGCAAATAGGCCTGAGGATACAGAAAATGGCATCTGTTGGACAGGACCTGAAAGAACAAGCAGACAGCTTGAAGTTGTGCCATAAACCCACCTCCCACGCCACTCACCCGACCAGGCTAGACCCATGTGTCTCTGAGTGGCGTCCGTGGACCAGTTCCTTCTGCATTGCGTTTATCACCACTTCCAGTGATGCAAGCCCAGAAACGATTCTTTAGAAACTTGTACAGAGATGTGGCATGGCCATTAGCACCCCAATGCATGATCAGTGGATTCCTCTTGCTGAACGGGATCTACACCCGATGGGTGTCATCAAACTCGCCTGGTCACCCGTGGGTGGCTTGAGCGGTGTAAAAGTCTCACGCAGTAGAGCCATGTATGGGTTCATAGTAAACCAGATTTTTAAAAAATAATCTTTCACTTCAGGTAGCCTGAGAATCACTGATTTGTGTTTGTAATTCTCTTAAATATTTGTTCTTTAGACTTGTTTCTGGTAGGTATCTCATTTTTTGTTGTTTATTTTGGTCCGAATACTGCTTTTATTTTAATCTGCATGTACCTGGGCTCCTGTCTGTGATGGTCATCCTTGGGGAATTAATTAGTAACATATTTAATTGCAGTGAGAAATCTGGAGCTCTTACACACTGTCACCAAGCCGACAGTTCAAATCTGCCCTAGTATCTGAGGCTATTTTAGCCAGCAGCAAGCGACCCATCCCCTTCCCCGGCCCCTCCCTCCCCACCCACGTTCTCCGTCTCCATGCTACATTTCCGTGGAGTTTTTCTCACAATCCGACCCGATTGCTCAGCCCTGAGGGCTGCATCCTACTCCCTGTCCTCCTCCTTTGCCAGAACCTGGGATGAGCCCACCTGTGGCTAGATGAACCCGGAGCTCGGTAGAAATGAGAATCTCAACCGGGTGCGGTGGCTCAACCTGTAATCCTAGCACTTTGGGAGTCTGAAGCGAGTGGATTGCCTGAGCCCACAGGTTCGAGGCCCGCCCGGGCAACTTGTCTCTACAATAAATCAAAAATGTATTTATCGTCTCTACGATAAATCAAAAATTAGCCGGGCGTGGTAGCATGCGCCTCTGTAGTTCCAGCTACTTGGAAGGCCGAGGCGGGAGGATCGCCGGAGCCCAGCAGGTCGAGGCTGGGGGGGCTGGGAGCGGCACAGAGTGAGACTCCAACTCAAAAAAAAAAAGAAAAGAAAAGAAATGAGAATCTCAGGCCTCACCCACACTACTGAGCTGGAAGCTCTAAAGAGGGGCCCCGGAATCTCCATTTTCAACAGACCCTCCAGGAATTCTTTTTTTTTTTTTTTTTTTTGAATCGGGGTCTCGCTCCATCACCCAGGCTGGAGTGCAGTGGCATGCTCATCACAGCCACCACAGCCTTGACCTGCAGGACTCAGGTGATCCTTCTGCCTCAGCCTTCCAAGTAGCTGGAACTACAGGAACACGCCACCATGCCCGGCTATTTTATTATTATTATTAATATTTTGGCTTATTGTAGAGATGAGGTCTCACCAAGTTGCCCAGGCTGGTCTCCAACCCGTGGGCTCAGGCAAGCCTCTCCCCTCGGCCTGCCAAAGTGCTGGGATTATAGGCGCCAGCCACCACGCCAGGCCCGGGATTCTCACTGAGTGTCACCAAGGGCTTGAGAAGCCTCTTAAGCTCTTGACATAGGAAAGGATCTGCCACCTAGTGGGCACGCGGGGAAGTGCCTGTTTCTTTCCTTCCTCCACGCCGCTGAGTCTTGCTGGGCATTTCTTTAGGCCTGGTTCATGGTCATTGCCAACTGGAAGGCCTGCTTCATCGCTGCCTGGTAGCACATCCCTCTGGGACTTGAGCCCTTCTGAGAATCCCGTACTCTGAACGGGGCCCTGATCCTCCCCTCTGCCCTCTCCTGCCCTCCTGGCCATCTCTCTGGGAGCCACAGCGTGCCACCAGTCCCACAGGATGGGTCCTGGACAAGTGCAGGACCCCTGGAGCTGGACCTGACCAGCCCTGCAGAACGCAAGCAGTCAGGCCCCCACACTTTGAGGTTAGCCCTTGATGTCAATCAGGGACCTTCCTGAAACCCTGAAACCCGGTGGGAGACACAAGGCAGGGAGTGACCCAACTCCCTGCTTGATTCAGAAAAAAGAATCTCAGCAATCTGTGATCTCACTGTGATTTTTCTGTATTTAATATTAAAAAGTGGAATCTCAGATACCCAGGAAGGCAAGAGAAAATAAAATAATTTTAATAACAAATTATTTTCGTTCATTATAAAAACCCTCTATCGTCGTGGTAGAAAAAAATGTCTACACATTTTTTTATCAGAAATAATTTTTTAAGAAATCAATTTAAATTCCCCCCAAGGATAAGCACTAACTTAGTTATATTTCAGTCTTTTTTTCTGTGCATATCGATTTTTTTAGAAACTTGGGATTCTACTAAGTAAGCATACCATTTTTAACCAGCTTGTAATGCTTAACAGCACACCATGAACATTTTCCCATGTCATTAAACATTCTTCTGAATCCTGCCTTTTTTTTTCTTGAGTCGGAGTCTCAGTCTGTCACCTAGGCTGGAGTGCAGTGGCACTCTCACGGCCACCCCAGCGTCGACCCACTGGACTCTGGCAATCCTTCCACTTCAGCCTTCTAAGTAGCCGGAACTACAGGTGCACGCGATCACACCCAGCAAATTTTTTATTTATTGTAGAGACGAGCTCTCGCCAAGTTGCCCGGGTTGGTCTCGAACCCGCGGGCTCAGACAATCCACTCACCTCGGTCTCCCAAAGTGCTGAGATTACAGGCTGAGCCACCAAGCCCGACCAAATCCTGACTTTTATTGACTGTAGACTATTCTTCCTTGTAGATGTACCATAATT
The DNA here is from genome assembly GCF_000164805.1 of Carlito syrichta. NCBI lineage: Eukaryota > Metazoa > Chordata > Mammalia > Primates > Tarsiidae > Carlito > Carlito syrichta. The sequence continues at coordinate 190,231 of NW_007080010.1, read as the reverse complement.
CCTTAAACCCGTCCCCAAGACTTAGACAAGTTAATTTCTGAAACAATACTTTATGTCAGCAAAGAGACAGACTACTAACTCATGCTCTTCATAATGAGAAAAAAAAAAGAATCAAGTCAATGATGACAATTTTTACGACGTCCCCTTCTCATTTCCTAAAATAGCAAAGTGTCCTAAAAGTTAAAGACACAAACACAAGGCATTATAAACCTCCAAGTTGGACACTCGTATGTTCAGCCAGTGATTGTCATCTTTGTCCTTAAGGAAAACACAAGGACATCTCCAGATAAGTGAGTATCCTAGAAGGTGGAGGATTAAAAAGCTTGAGCCCTTCCACCAGCCCTGCCATCTGCCCCATCCCTCTCCGACTTCACTCCATCCACTCACCCTGAGTCAGGGGCTGCAGTCCCCCCCGAGAGCACCGGTGATTCAAATACCCCAAGGGACCTCGGGGCCTCCACCATCAATAGATGAACAGGGCTTCGCCCTCCCGCTGGCCTATGTGAGAAATCGGCGAGATTTGATATTTCAAAGGCAGCAAAGCACACCCCATAAGTATGCCAAGACCAACAGAACTATAAGAGCAAGAAGAGGGGGGAATTATCAACTAGAGTAGGGGAAAGGGGGAAAGCTGAAAACAGAGCTATGTCCAAAAAAAGGCAAACATTAGAAATTCAAGGCCCGGGTCCGTCCGACTTCAGTTTTCACGAAGACGCAACCTGGAGCAGTGGACGGACCACCTCGGGCTTTCCAAGGCCGGCTTCACAGTATCGGTCACGCTGTAAAGTGTAGGGGTAACCCAGGCACCCTCTTGCTATGCTCTGTCCCATGGAACCCCTCGCACAAGGACACAAAGGTCTGTGTTTGTCAAAAGTGTTCTTTGCACCTTTGTGATCTGGATAAACTGGAAGCAAGCCAAAGGCCCGTCCGTTGGGAATGTTCCAATAAATTATAGTTTGCCTGAAGCATTCACTAGAAGAAGAAAAAACGAATTTTTAAAGAGAGGTGATTTTTAGGGATACTTATCGAAAGCAAGCATGCGTTTAGAATAGCGCGATTCCATTTATAGCTGCAAGCTGGGCGCTATGGCCCATGCCTGTCATCCCAGCACTTTGGGAGACAGAGGCGAGAGGATTGCCTGAACTCACGGGGTCCGAGACCAGCCTGGGCATTTTGGCAAGACCTCATATCTACAAGCAATCAAAAAATTAGCTGGACGTGGTCCCAGCTACTTGGAAGGCTGGAGCAGAAGGATCATCTGAGCCCAGCGGGTTGAGGCTGCGGTGGCCGTGAGCGTGCCACTGCACTCCAGCCTGGGCCACAGAGGGAGACTCCAACCCAGAGAACCAAAACCTTGTATAGTTGTAGAAGTCCATCTAGTTGTGTGCACATGGGTGTGCATGGGGAAAAAGTCCCAGATACACGTCAAGAAAGGAAGGGTAGACTAAGGGGCTTCAATACATATGCAACTGCATTCAGACCTCAAAACTTTGTATAATGCTTTCATGAATAACAGGCATTTTTTTTTTTATGTTAAGATCATGTGCTTTACAGTCAGGCAGGCTTAAATGGTCTTCTTACTGTTTAACTCACCAGCTCGGGGAAAATTGTTTAACTCTCTGACCCTCAGTCCACTTGGTTTTAAATATTTGGCTTTCAGGCGTGTTGTAAAGAAGAAAGATACCTTGTGTAAACCACTCAACGAAATGCCTGGCACTTAGTAAACACTGAACAAATGACAGCAGTCCTTAGGCTGTAAGCAATCTCTTACCATGCGCCCACCCCCTCTGGTTTTTTGCCACCCTTCCTGACCTTGAAATGCACTGAAGAGCTATATTAAAAGAAATGAGGCCGGGCTCGGTGGCTAAGCCTGTAATCCCATGCCTTGGGAGGCTGAGGTGAGTGAATTGTCTGAGCCTGCGGGTTTGAGACCCGCCTGGGCAACTTGGCGAGACCTCATCTCTACAATAAATCAAAAATAAGCCGGGTGTGGTAGCGCACGCCAGTAGTTCCAGCTACTTGGAAGGCTGAGGCGGAAGGATCGCCAGAGCTCAGCAGGTCAAGGCTGTGGTGGCTGGGAGCAGCCACTGCACTCCAGTCTGGGTGACAGAGTAAGACTCCAACTCAAAAAAAAAAAAAAAAAGAAAGAAATGAGAAGCAAAACAAAGCATCACGGACACAGCTCTGGCAGAGGCAGCGACAATCGGAAGAAGAGTCTGTGGCAACAACCAATGTGGCCCTTCAAAGTTAAACATTTAAATAAGAAATCTAGAAAAAACTGAAGCCGCTGAACTGGAATTCAAATTCAGGCAATCGAGCGGCAGCGGCCAACCTCTTGGCCAGCAAACCCTCCTGTGACTCAAAGGGGCAAAAAATGTCCAGACCTGGAGGAAGGACCTGGAACCACAGAGAAAATGCCGACTGACCATTGGGCAAAGATGTGGGACATTCGGCCCCCTGTGGTGGGGGCAGTGGGGCCCAGGGCACATCCACCTGTACGGTCCAGGTCATGTGTTGGTGCTGGTCCTTCCCAGCTTATTGAATCGTGGGCAAGTCACTTAGCCTGTCTCACCCTCAGTTTTCTCATCTATAAAGTGGGGATGGGACTGTGGAAAGACACAGCCTCTTGGGTGATCTCATGGGACACAGTGAGTGCTCAATAATTGGGAATCGTTACTCTTACAGTAAAGCAAGAAGACTGTGAGACGCGACTGGATATCAGCCGTGCGGAATGCCTGTGTGAGAATAACCAGTATGTTGAGATGGACAGACTTGAAGTTTCCAACACCAGGAACATTGTGGATGCAGAGGGAGCAGACACACTGACCAAACCCCTGAGCTCCCCATCAGGTAGCTTTCAGACACAGTCAGATACAGGAGGATGGCTGACTGACCGACCTAGCGTTAAGTTGAAATGGTATTGCTGGGAGGTCAGCCTGACAAAGACATCACTGGTGACCCCTGGAATTCCAAATCTATCCCGTCCACAAGATGTCTCCCACAAGCTGCCTTGAATGCCTGCAATTCTGCCATGGCCTTGCCCTGTGACCTTTCCAAAGGCAGACCTCCTGGCTGGTCTGACTCGCTTCTCCAAGGGGATGCATTGAATAAGATTCCTTTCTCTCTCCAGGATCCGAAAAAGGCAAGGCAAGGAATGGGAATGGGGACCATGGACAGGGTAAGAATAGCAAGGGATGAGACAGAAAGAGAACAAGGAGCAGGACTGCCAGCGACCACCGTGTGGGTTGTCAGGTTGCATTCTGAACAACTGAGCGGCACGCACCTCAGAGTCAAGGCACACATCACCTCCCTCATTATACGTCAAGGACTGACCCTGAGCATGGATTTAAACTACAAAGAAATTCCATTCAACTTTAGACAACAGTGTGGATGACAGATTGATCAAGGGCTATACGATATCCCAAGCATCCTCAGGTTCCATCGCTGGCCAGCCGCATCTGTCTTAGGGAAAGGTGCCCAGCCACTTAGTTAGGCAGAAAGGGAAATTTGAGAGAACATACGACCACGGTTCTCTTGGCTCTGATGCTTGCCAGCTATTTAACCTTGCATAAATCCCTCATTCTTGCCAACAAAGAATGTAGTCAGGGATGTATTGACCACAAAGAAACCAAGGACATGAGTCTACATTCCATTTTTAAAGTAGCTCTCCCATGTGATAACCATATTTCCCTTTGTGGGGAAAATGGGGAAAAACAGACTAAATCAGGAGTGGCCCAAAAACCTACACCATGACCACCAGAAATAATAGCACCAGCTCCAGGAGAAAGTGGGAAATCAGTTGCCCTATACAGTCTTTCTCAGTGCTTCCCTTTGGGACACCTTTCCCAGGAACATAGGAGTCTTTGGACTATCCAGACCCCATTTTCAGTTCTCCAGAAAAGCTAGACTTCTTCCCACTTCAGTTCTGAAGGCATATTCATCCTCCATAATAAGCATATTGCCCTGAAGATGTTGGTTACTAGTGCTAGATTCTCTCCTTACCCCGCCAGGGCAAGGAGGCTTGGGTTTTGAGAACCCCTGGAGATGCAGAGACCCTATACCAAAGGTAGCCTGTCATGATGGTATTGCAGACAAAGAGACAAGTCTACTAGGGAGCCATGTGTCCTGTACCTGTGATCTGTCGTGGCACAAGGCTGGGTTCTCTCTCCAGTTATTCTGTTCTGTGGTTGATTCTAATGGTGAGCTATCGAGAGATTAGTCTTTCAGGTCTTGGTCAGTTCAGCATTCTTGATTGAACAGGAATAAAATTAAGCCTCTATCCACACGACAGGGGTACCAGAAATTCAGGACCAATTGAACTTTGAAAGTAAGATGAGAGTCAGAGGCCAGGCCCAGTGGCTTATACCTGTAATCCCAGCACTTTGGGAGGCTGAAGCAGGAGGATTGCTTCAGCCCAGGAGTTTGAGATCAACCCAGGCAACATAGCAAGACCTCATCTCTATAAAAACACAAAAAATTAGCCAGGCATCGTGGCATATGCCTGTAGTCCCAGCTACTTGGGAGGTTGAGGCAGAAGGACCTCTTGAGCCCAGGAAGCCAAGGCTGTGGTAAACCATGATCATGCCACTGCCCTCCAGCCTGAGCAACAGAGTGAGACCTCGACTTGGAAAAGAAAGAGAGAGAGAGAAAGGAAGGAAGGAAAGGAAGAAAGAAAAGAGAGAAAGGAAAGAAGGAAGGAGGAAGGAAGGAAAGGAAGGGGGTGGGGGGAGGGGAAGAGAAATAGAGAAGAGAAAGAAAAAGGAAGGAAGGAAGGAAGGAAGGAAGGAAGGAAGGAAGGAGGGATGAGCCCCACTCACAGTCTTAGGGAGGCAGGCAAGGAAGGAAGGAAGGAAGGAAGGAAGGAAGGAAGGAAGGAAGGAAGGAAGGGAAAGAAAGAGTTAGAAATCCTCCATGGTTCAGTCATTTTCCATGTATGGCATTGACCTGACACAGGATTATTACCTTTGGTGAACCTCTAGTTCTGTGACATTTGTCAGTAGTGTTGGCTTCTACAAGGGACTTGACTTTATTAAACTGTACTGCCTCTCAAAATATACAGCTGTACTGCGAGTATGACTGGTTAACTCAATTGTCTATGTTAGGAAGTCACTTTGTCCTTGAGTTGGCATATCGTGTGTGGGTTGACGGTTTATCAGTCTGGATGGCCATGTTCTATGAGTGGCAGACAGCACCCTCAACCACTCATAGTTGCCCCAGACATATACAGCAGTAATAAAGGTATTATTTTCAACCCAGCCTCAGAACTAATGAAAAGATACTTACTCGGCTCTTTTTTGCCTGGCTCTGGAAAGAACTTTTCATCATAAGCTCAAGATGTAAAACTAAAGGTCAGAACTGTGTAAGTAAAAGAAGCTACTGCCCTTTACGGGGGAAAAAAAAATACATGTTAATTTTTGCAGCACTTTCCATTGAATAGGTTTCCAAGGAAACAGGTATCTGCAATGGGATCATCCCGCTTAATATTTATGACCAGACATGGAAAATAGTGCTTTCTTGTTATCTTTTTCTGGTTACACATGATAAACTCATTCCTGACTGTGCTTTGAAGTGATCATTCTTTACTGGGTTTTATTCCTTTCCCCCCCCCAAAAAAAGAAATGAACGCCCATTCTATGATATTTGTAAGACTTTGCAAGATCAAGAATATGAGCCTAGTGATCACCACAGAAAAAAATAAGAAAATCACACTAATCAATCTGACCCACTTTTCTTGAATGACCGGAAGGCTATTTGATTTTGCCTGTTGGTTGATTGCAAATCTGCTTACATTTTGAGTTGGTCTCTGTTGCTGAGAGTTGAACTGGAAAAATAAAATCAGTGGCAAAGGATCACCCAGTCTTCAAGGTTGAGTAAGCTACAGGTTTTCTTGGAAGATCTTCTAAGGCAGACCTATAAATTCATTTTTATATATTATTTATTTATTTATTTTGAGTCAGAGTCTCACTCCATCTCCCAGGCTGGAGTGCAGTGGCACGTTCACGGCCACCCCATTGTTGACCCACTGGGCTCTGGCAATCCTCCCGCCTCAGCCTTCCAGGGAGCCGGAACCATAGGTATGCACTACCACAACTGGCTAATTTTTTTTTAATTATTGTAGAGACACGGTCTTGCCCAGTTGCCCGGGCTGATCTCGAACCCGCAAGCTCAGGCAATTCACTCACCTTGGCCTCTCAAAGTGCTGGGATTACAGGCTGAGCCACCGAACCCGGCCAATTTTTTATATTTTATTTGAAGGTAATCTAAGGTTTACTAAAAAGTTGCGATAATGCAGAGAATTTTTATATACCCTTCACTTGGATTCATCAATTATTAACATCTTGCCACCTCTGCTTTATCCTTCTGTTTGTGTGAATGTGTTTGTTTGTAGATACTTGTATATGTTTTTTTTTTCCAGAACCATTTGAGAGTAAGTTGCAGGCATGCTTCTTTAATTCTAAATACAGAGGGTGCCAAAAAATGTATGCGCCTTTTAAGAAAGAAAAAAACTGTATTAAAATTGTAATACTCAATATATACCGATAACAAGAGAGGAATACAAGTCACATTTGACTTCTGCAGTTTCAAGAGGTGCTCAACGTGGTACCATCAGCGTCCAAGACACTGCTCATTACAGCGAACTCAAAGTAATGCAGAGATAACATGTCTTAAAATGTGTATACAGGCAACCCCCTCGGGTCCCCTCTCACTGTGGGAGCTGTTCTGTCCTCTTAATAAATCCTGCTTTCTCACTTTAAAAAAAAGTGTATACATTTTTTGGGGGGGGCACCCCGGTATTTCAGTGCATCTCCTAAGATAAAATTCTCTTAGAAAACCTTAGTACAATGATCAGAATCAGGAAATTTAACACTGATATATTTTCTAATCTACAGACTTCACTTAATTCTCACACTCGATCCTCCCTGCCACCCTTTTAGAGAGAGAGTTGAGGCCAGGACCAGGGCTGGAAAGAGGACTTGTCTCTGAGAGGTTCTCACGGGTTCATTCCTCGGGACAGGGCTAGACCAGGCCACCGCCAACTGTCATTTACACCAACCCTGATTTCTGTTCCTGGGTCCAGGCTCCAGGATCATGCATTTCATTTAGATTTTGTGTCTGTTCAGTCTGTTTCCTCCCCATCTTCACCACCAGCTTTATTAAGGTTTAATTGACAAATAAAAATTGTATATATTTATGGTATACAACGTGATGTTTTGACGCATACAGTCATTGTGAAATGATTAAATCAAGCTAATGAACATATGTATCCCTCACATCTTTGTTCGTGGTAAGAACATTTAAGATCTAATCTCCTGACAATATTCAAGTATTCAATCCGTTGATATTAACTGCAGTCACCACGCTGCACAGAAGGGCAACAGAACTTATTCCTCCTGTCTGACTGAAACTTTGTACCCTTCGACCCTTCCATCTTATCTACCCCAAGACCTCTTTGTCCACTTCCACTTTGTAAGATTCCACATATAAGTGAGATCCTGCAGCATCGTACTTTCTGTCTGGCCTGTTTCATGTAACATAATGTGCTCCAAGTTCATTTTAGCCTGGAACTGTTTCACGGTTTGTCTTCCATGACATTGACACTCTTGAAGAAATGCAGGCTGATTCTTGTGTAGAATATCCCTTAATTTAGGTTTGCCTGATGTTTCCTCATGATTAGAATCAGATTGTGCATTGGGGGCAGAAGTATTTAAAAATGTGCTGTAGCCCATGATGTTATTCCAATAAAAAACTTGAATGTAATTATTTATGTGATTCAGAAATCGTTTCCAATCTTCCAAACCACTCCAAGTCACTTGAATCTTAGTGTGACAAAGTCTGGCTTTTCTGGTGGGCTGGCTCGTTTCTCACTGGGATGGAAGAAAGTATGTCTTCTAAAAGTCCTTTTATTAAATGAAACATCCATTCAATGTTCTTAGGGTCAGTGTCTCAAGAGCAAAAGTTACTTGTTCCTCTGTCAACCGTGACATTGTTAAGGTTGGAATGGCAGGATGATACTTACCTGGGGAGCACCTGTCTCTGTCCACAGGCTGAAGACTTTTCTGAGGATAACAAATGGATGCTACCACTCTATTCTCATCTCATGCTTTTTTTTTGTTTTTGTTTTTGTTTTGGAGTTGGAGTCTCACTCTGTCACCCAGACTGGAGTGCAGTGGCCGCTCTCGGCGACTGCAACCTCGACCCACTGGGCTCCGGCAATCCTTCCGCCTCAGCTTTCCAAGTAGCTGGAACTACAGGCGCGTGCTACCACGCCCGGTTCATTTTTTGATTTATTGTAGAGATGAGGTCTCTCCAAGTTGCCCAGGCAGGTCTCGAACCCGCGGGCTCAGGCAATTCACTCACCTCGGCCTCCCAAAGTGCTGGGATTACAGGCTGAGCCACCGAGCCCGGCCTCGTCTCATGTTTTAACTGGACGTTATTTTCTTTCAAACGAGCAAATCACGTGAAATAGCAAAGCCACTAAGACTGGAATGTATCTTAGATTAATCTCAATATTGACTGTGAATCCTTCTAAAACATTTTGACATTAGAAATAAAAATGAAGAATTTCAATTTGCCATGTCCAGGTTTGGGCGTCAGAGTTACAAGCATGAACCATTTTTGGAACTTCTTTTACAAATCCTCCATTATTCAACCTCCGAGGCCCAGGTCAAAAATCACTTCCTCTGTGACTCCCATTCCCCATCAGAAGGAAGTCTTTTTCTCTACATGCTGTCATGAAACTTTGTCAAAGCACTTACTGCACTCTGCCTTATGTTATTAAGGCTTCTGAACATGCCTGCTTGAGTCACCAGAGATTGTGAATTCATCTTGATGTATACCAAGCGTGTGTTCTATGTGCCCAATACTGTATTGTGTGCCGAGGATAAAAAGTGAAATAAGCCACAGCCCTTTTCTTCATGGAATTTTCAAACAGAAAATGTTAGCAGGGCTTTGAGTCTAGGCGTGAAGTGAGCAGCATCTCTGTTGACAGCCCAGCGGTGACGAGAATTCTGTTGGCCGGCTGACATCCGTCTTAGAGAAGAGTCATGAGAAAGTTAACCTGCGTTGCTTCTGGAATAATATTCCCTTCACACCTGAAGTTTTTGGTGGGTGGGATCCTGCTCCCTGCTCTCTGGTAGGTGTTTGTGGTTGGGTTGCACATTTCAGAGTGGAGACCGGGTCCTCCCCCTGTGTGTAACTCCTTTGCATCTGAGAGAAGAACGAACATGGTGTGGATACACAACTGAAGCAAACTTTTTAATTGTCTTATTTTGAGGATCTGTTTTCATGAGCTCGAGCTATTTGTGACTCCACATCTATATGTATGAAGCCTCGATGAGCTACAATTTACATGCCATCACATTCCCCTGTTGTAAGTGTGCGGTCCGATGGTTGCTATCTTTACGGGGTGTGCAGCCATCACCATGAACTTATTTTAGAGCACTCCCCTTAACCCCAAAGAGACTTTGAGCCATTTATGGCTACTCCCTGTCTCCGTGCCCAGCCTCTGGCTGCTGTTTGCCCACGTTCGGTCCCTACAGATTTGCCTTTTCTGAACACTTTTCAAAAATGGAATGCTACAACATGTGGGCTTTTACGACTGGCATCTTTCATTCGGCGTATTATTTTTGAGGTTCACCCATGCTGTAGCATGTATTTGTACTTTAAACTTTTTACCTTTATTCTTCGAAACACTTCCAAGTATAGTGTACGACCGCAGGCTTTAGTGACAAAGAATAAATCTTTCGAAAACTACCTCAATTATGGCACCGTCTAGATTTTTCACAAGCTGTTCTTGGAGGTGAAAACACAAAGTAAATGCAGATGGCTCCATTGTTCATTCATCATTCCTATTATCAGGGAAATTTGTTTTAAAATGAATCACTAACATGCTATTCTGGGATAAAGAAAGCGTACTATAGCTGTTAAATGTCAAAGTTAACCCACTCAGCCAGCTGCGGGTGGCTCACGCCAGCACTTTGGGAGGCTGAGGCAAGAGGATTGCCTGAGCCCACAGGTTTGAGACCAGCCTGGACTTCATAGCAAGACCTTGTCTCTACAATCAATCAAAAATACTAGCCGGGCGTGGCGGCGCATGCTTGTAGTTCCAGCCACTTGGAAGGCTGAGACGGAAAGATCACCTGAGCCCAGCAATTCGAGACTGCGGTGGCTGTGAGCTTGCCACTGCACTCCCGCCTGGGCGACAGAGAGACTCCAACTCAAAATTTTAAAAAATCAGCCCACTCAAACAACCACTCAACTTTCCAAATCAAGTAGATCAGCATGAATTACAATGAAATAACCGTCTTAGCACATTGCAGCAAAGGGAAATTGACCTACTTGCCATAGATGCCGCAATGAAAGAACACATACAACAAGTGGCCCTGTGATACTCATGAAAAGCATAAATGATAGTCACAAAAAATGTGAAATATTGAACAGCAAGGATTTTTTTCCTAGAGATAGAGGGAAACACACATATTGACCACAATCAATAGACGAAGTAGCATTACATTACCAAACACATCTTTGGAAAAACAGATAAATCATGGACATGATCTTCAAAATGTTTGTTAAAATACATAATTAGGCTGGGTTCGATGGCTCAGCCTGTCATCCCAGCATTTTGGGAGGCCGAGACAAGTGGATTGCCTGAACCCGTGGGTTCAAGACCAGCCCAGGCAACTGGGCGTGACCTCGTCTCTACAATAAATCAAAAATTAGCTGGGTATGGTAGCGCACGCCTATAGTTCCGGCTACTTGAAAGGCTGAGGCGCAAGGATCACCAGAGCCTAGCAGGTCGACGCTGGGGTAGCCGTGTGTCACTGCACCACTTCAGCCTGGGCAACAGAGTGAGACCCTAACTCAAAAAAACACATAATGAGCTGCCCAGAAATTTCAAAACATTAGGATAATTTTCTGCTTAGAAAAGCAGAGTGGGAATGTGGGACAAGTGAGCTCTGGAACAGGAATCCAAGAGCCTACGTTCTGATGCTAGCTTCCTCCCTGGATGGTAACGGAGGATGACCCTCAGTTTTCCACTCTGTAAAACAAGTGGAAATACTTCCCAACTGATCTTATTGTTTTGTTATGAAGAGGTCATTCAATAGACCTCATAATTATTACTTAGCCAGTGTTCTCATCAGCATTACAACAAAACAGAATCTATGTCAGGTTATATTAGAGTCATTAAGGTTTGCTTTGAATCAAGTGTTCATTCATGAAAAGGAGCAGACATTCTTCTGTTGGCTTAGAAAAGAGAAGAATTCAGTGGTCTGAAATATATTTCAAAACTCTTTCTTTCTTAATTTTTTTTTTTTTTTTTTGAGTCGGGATCTCACTCTGCAACCCAGGCTGGAGTGCAGCGGCACAATCACGGCTCACTGCAGCCTCGACCTCCTGGGCTCAGGTAATCTTTCCACCTCAGCCTTCCAAGTAGCCGGGACTACAGGCGTGCATCGCCATCACACCCAGCTAATTGTAGAGACGAGGTCTTGCTATGTTGCCCAGGCTGGTCTCAAACTCCCGGGCTCAAGCAATCCTCCTACCTTGGCATCCCAAAGTGCTGAGATTACAAACGTGAGCTACCGCATCTGGCCTTGCTTTTTTCTTGAATCCCCAGCCTTAAGAAAACTATGCTATTTACTTTTGTGTATGTACATTTTCCTTTTGATTTGAATCCTGGGCTCTTTTGAATAGTATCTTTCTCTGTCAAAGTGCAGGAAGTCTTTATTATTTGCCTTTGGTCTTAGGAAATATCAGTCAGAATAAAATCCTTGATCTTCGTCTTGGGGGCTCTATGTACAAGACACTGTGTTGAAATAGTACAAATGTATGTGTCTGGGAATTTCAGGCCCTACAGTTCATTACTCAAAAATTTAAATGGAACAAAACTTGACTTTAGGCTGAAACCAGACTATATATTGTATCTCAACATGCAAAAGAGAATTTCATGAGCTAAACATCCAGCAAGGACTGTTGAGTGCTATTTCAAGTGTGTAAATTTCTTGTCTGAGGTGATTAAGCCTCTAGACCCCTCCAAGAGGAAAAGTGACACACCATGAAGAATCACTGCCTGTCAGTCATCGTAGCTCTACGGCACCCCAGACTCCAATGTAGGCTACTCATGGCATAAGGGCAGCAAATGGAGACACACCACTTTGGACATGAACATGGGGTTTGCAGTCAAATGAACCCGCACTGAAATCACCACTGACTGGCCTTAGGACCGTGGACAAGTTACATAACCTTTCCAGGTCTCAATTTTCTTACTCCTAAAGCAGGAAGGGTAATATCTACCTACAAGACTGTTGTGAGGCTTACATGATATCATCTATATGAAGGTATTTAGCACAGTGCTTGGGTCATTGTATAGGGAGCAATGTGTGACCGAGGCAGAGAGAGGCTGTTCAACAAAACTACAAGTGGCCAGTGTTCAGGTCATACAAGGAAGTAGCAAGAGAGAGAATACAAGACAGTCAGGGGCCACTTAGGAAGGATTTACCAGGCTTTTTATCTTGAACACTAAGGGTGATTTCTAGGAGGAGGCTGTAGGAGTGGGAATAGGGGGTGTATTTCCGATTCTTCTTTAAAATCAATCCCCTCAGCTGCAATTTGGAGGATGAACTGGAAGATCGGAGTAAGAGCAAAGGCATAGGAACCTGTTGGGTTCACCAACGTTTGTAGAAAGAGAAAAGAAGAGGAGTTTGTTAAGAGGGTAACAGCATAGATGAGGTCTCACTATGGTGCCTAGGCTGGTCTCAAACTTCTGGCCTCAAGCAATCTTCCTGCGTCGGTCTTCCAAAGTGCTGAGATTACAAGTGTGAACCCCCATGGCTGGCTGATGTTTTTAATTTGCTAAGAAATGTGGCTTGCCATAGTGGAAGGGCCATCGTGTGATTAAATAACATGATGCAGACCAGGCATGGGGGCTCACACCTGTCATCCCAGCACTTTGGTAAGCCAAAGTGAGAGACTTGCCTGAGCCCAGGAGTTTGAGACCAGCCTGGGTAACGTGGCGAGACCTTATCTCTACAATTTAAAAAAAAATTAGCCAGGCATGGTGGCACACGTCTGTGATTCCAGCTATCTGGAAGGCTGAAGCAGAAGGATCACCAGAGCCCAGCAGGTTGAGGCTGCGGTAGCTGTGATCATGCCGCTGCACTCCAGCCTGAGTGACAGAGTGAGACTCTAATTCAAAAATAACTAAATCAATAACATGATACATAAAAAAATCTAGCACACATTGAGTTTAATTTTGTTATGTGAGGTACCTTGGCAACATCCAGAGAAAGGGGTTTGGTAGGTGGATGGACACACAGGTCCAGAGGGCACAAGTATTATTGAAATGCTAAGGGTTCTGTCAGGCTCTGCTACTCACTGCACAGACAGCCAATTGCCAAGTCAATGAGGACTGCCAGGGAAAAGGGCTTTTTGCTTGGGTGGCATCAGCCAAGGAGAATGGGAGATTGTCTCAAATCCATCTCCCCATCCAACTGAAGCCAAGGTTTTATATAGTGAGCGGGAACACAGAAAACAGGAATGATGGAGGGATAAGAAAGAGGAGTTGGTAAACAGGAATTAGGGAGGAGTCTGGCATCTCATTGTCTGGATGTAGTGATCTGGTGAGTTTCAGTTCCTTAACTCCATAGGCCTGAGGGTGGGTTTCCTGAGAAAGGAATCCAGATAAGACAAACGTTCATTTCTATATTTGTATAAAAAAAAAAACAACCCTGTAACTATTAGTTCTGTGGGGAAGCTGAACTGGTTTAACAAAGGAGATTAAGCACCGTCTGTACACAGGGCAGGAGCTGAAGCCATAAACATTGATGAGAACACCCAGAAAAATAGCTGTGGTTAGAAGAAGACTGAGAGTAGAACCAAAGGAGGGGCTAATTGTGAAAGGCAGTCAAAGGAGATCATCCTTTAAAAAAGACTGAAAAGAACTGTTCAGAGATAAAGGCGGCATATGAGAAAGGCTGCATACATGATATGGAGGTTTCTGGTATTCCATTAATAAATTGTGACCATGGGGCTGGGTGCTATTATGATAGTATTATGCCTAGAGACCCAAAGACATCAGAAATCTCTGCTCTTCAGGAGAGTCTTGAGTGGCAGTGACAAAGTTTGCCACATACTATTATCCTGATAGTGCTTGGTTGCCAAAACTCAAAGTAGAGGACAGGAGGGTTGAACTGGACTGGCCACATGGAACACACCAATTTTTCCGAGACTAATTAGACCTAAAAAGTTTTAGATAAAGGACAAAGTCAATACAACTACCAGGTCAGAAGGAAACAAAAACAGAAAAAGACAGAAAGGGGCGTGGAGAATCCAGGACTCAAGGCAAGAGCCAGAGGGGCTGGAAAAGCTGACACAGACCAGCTTAGGGGCTGACTTCAGCCTCCTAATTCAGCAGCCCCCAAAATTTTATACCTATATCAGAATCCCCAGGAGGTCATGCTGTTTCCCACCAGAGAAACTTCCCATCAAAGTTTCTGATCCAGCTGATCTGGCATGGGGCTGTAGAGTGTGGGTTTCTAGAAAGTCCCAGGGTATGCTAATGCTGCTGGCTCAAGAACCACTTTTTGACACTCACTGACCTAAGGATATTGGAGTCAATTCTAAAATCTTTTGGAACCACAAAGGGCTGCTTTCTTTAACTCACTCATTCTGGTAATTGACATATTTCATCTGGTTAAAAAAACTGCCATAACTAGGTTTGTGATATATTTTGCATGAAGGTGTGAGAGCAATTATTCCATCTTAGGGAAATAAAACATACAACCTCCAAACTGTTGATGAAAAAGTCAAACATTGTAAATATTTGAAGGAATTTATTCTGAGCCAAATATGAGTGACCATGGCCCGGGGTATAGTCTTAAGAGATCCTGAGAACATGTGTCCAAGGTAGTGAGGGTTACAGCTTGGTTTTATATATTTTAGGGTGACAGAAATTATAGGCAAAGGCATAAATCAATACATGTAAGGTATAAGGTATAAGATATACATCCCCCAGAAAGGTAGAACATCTTGAAGCAGGATGAGGGGGGCTTATAAGTAACAGGTCGATCAAAGATTTTCTGATGGGCAGTTGGTAGAGTCAAGCTCTCTCGGTTCCCTTGAAATTTGAAATCAATATGCTTCAGTTAAGATAAGGGAGGTTGTATAAGCCAAGATTCTCTTTTATGTTGATGAAGCCTCTAAGTAACAGGGATTCAGAGAACGTAGGCACTAAATGTCTCTTCTGGGGCCTTAAAAAGGTGTCAGACTCACTCAACCTGTCATCCCAGCATTTTGGGAGGCCAAGGCCAGAGGATTGCCTGAGCCCAGGGGTTCAAGAAAATATAGTGAGACCTCATCTCTACAATAAATCAAAAAATCAGCCGGGCGTGGTAGCGCACGCCTGTAATTCCGGCTACTCGGAAGGCTGAGGCGGAAGGATCGCCGGACCCCGGAAGGTCGAGGCTGCGGTGGCCGGGAGCGGCCACTGCACTCTAGCCTGGGCGACAGAGTGAGACTGCAACTCAAAAAGAAAAATAAATAAGGTGTCAGACTCTTTAGTTAGATTCCTCCTGGATCTGAGAAAGACCTTGAGAAGGAAATCCTCTACAGATGTAAATGTTTCCAAGAGACAGCTTTGCAGGGCCATTCCAAAGTATGTCAGAGAAATATATTTGGGGGTAAACTATTTGCATTTCCCTTAGGGACTGCTCTCTGTCATGTGATGTTGTTTCCAGAGTCAGACTGGAATTTGGTACCTCACTGCCACAGAGTCTGTTTTGTTAGTCTCGGGATCTGTTTTCACATTAATACTAGTCATTTGCACCTCAACTCCAAAAGGGAAGGTGTTCAATGAGGTATGTCTAATCTTCTTTCCTGTCATAGCCTGGAATTGAGTTCTTCAGGTTTCCTTTAGCCCAAAGAGAGTCTATCAGTCGGTCGCGGGGCGGGGGGTGGGGGTTGCTTAGAATTTTTCCTTTGTTTTACAAAACCCGAGATCCCAAAAAGAGTGCCCCAGTTGAAGAAGCCACCAGGGCTGCCTTGTTAAGAGCCTCCTCCCCCTTGAACATGTCTCAATCCAACTACTGGACCCGCTTCCCTCAACCTGGGTCCCCAGAGGGTCTTGTTCCTACTTGGGTGTTCTCATCAGAGCCATTTCGTTTCCGTTGCTCCAGATCAGAATCCATTCCCCTTCAGCTAGTAAACCACGCTGTCACTTTCTCAAGCACATTTTTGTAAAGGCACACTCTGCTTGTTGATGGATGGTGAGCAAAAGTCTCCCCTTGGTGCCCTTTTGTGGAGCTGTAGCAGGCTAGAACTATCAAAAAGCTTTTATTAAATGCCAAAGGAGAAAAAACTGGAAACAAACTCAGAGCACACTGCGTTTCCAGACAGGAGAGCTTTAAGCTTCTGTTCCTATCATGACAGACTTAATCCAAGCACTCAGAGCCCCTGTCTTGTCCTGTGACCAGCCAGAGATGTGTACTTCGAGTGTCCAGCCAGTCTGATCACTAGCTTTCCTCTTGGGTAAAGACCAAAAAAGGACACTCCCTTTCAGAAGGTTCCCCCCTTCTCTATTTTTGGTGTGTAATCTGAGAAGGACACCATCCCGCTGGGGGCTGTATCCCTGCAAACAGCCTCCGCTCCTGCTATGTGAAACCCCCATAATGATGTTACAAGACATACCGTGTTCTACCATCAGATGTCTTTGGAAAATGCTGTTATACAGAGTCATACAAAGTTCAGCAGGTGTGTCTTTCCCAAACTTGTTGGGCCATAAAATCTCTCTTTATTGTTTTTTCTTCATATCATCTCTTGGGGCCAGCATTGTCGGGCCACTTTGGCAACACCATCTGAATATTCGTCCAGTAGCCAGGGTGTTCATTTCATGAGACTGTCACCACCCCAGGTATGGAGAGTGAGGGGGAGTCATGCCAATGGACACACTTAGGATTGAGGTAGTAGATGTTTCTAAAATGGTTGAAGTTGGGTGTGATCCCAGTGACTCAAGCCTCCCATAATTGGGCGGAAGTCCTGAGGAAGGAGAGTCATTCCAGGCCTGGGACAAGTCCCTTGACTTCCCTTCTGCAGCATTTGCTTAACCCTGAGGCACTGGGGAAGCAGTGGGGAAGACGAAAGCCCCTCCTAGGATAGGAGATCCGATGCCGTCGATGCAGGGCTGGGTCATGGTCCCAAAAGCTACCACAGATCATAGGACAAGTCACTTTGTCCCCCTGGGACTCAGTTTTCTCGTCAGCCAAATGATAATACGCATGGAATGTGCAGGTCAGTTCCAGATGGAATACCCTGGGATCCTGGGAAAGCCTAGGAGAGTCTCTGCCTCCATGAATTTCCCATGAATGTTAAGGTCTGTGGGGAGGGCTCCTTTGAAGTAGAGAGATCTCGAAGTTCCCGGAGCATGCCTTTGCGCAGGCCTCTGGAATTTGGACTAACGTGGGGTCCTTCTTAAAAAGCAAGAAATCACAAGATTCCAGACATCAAAAGACCATGAAAGCATGCTCAGAAAGTTTTTGTGCAACACTTTAGTGTCTTCCAAAATATATTACCTAACATTTAGATCTGCTTTTAGGGCTGGGCACAGTGGCTTACTCCTGTAATCACAGGACTTTCAGAGGCAAGAGGATTGCCTGAGCCCAGGGGTTCGAGACCAACCTGAGCAACTTGGCAAGACTTCACCTCTCCAATAAATAAAAAAAATTAGCCAGACATGGTGGCGCATGCTGGTGCATGGTGGCGCATGCCTGTTGTTCTAGCTACTTGGAAGGCTGAGGCTGAAGGATCGCCTGACCCCAGCAAGTTGAGGCTGCGGTGGCCGTGATTGTGCCACTGCACTCCAGTCTAGGCGACAGAGTGAGACTGTCTCAACAAAAAAAATAGTTATGCTTTCAGCATCTCGTATGGAAAGATCACCCCACATGTCTTTACCTTTATAAAGGGAACTTTCCTCAATCTGGGTAGCTCCTTCGGGGGACAGGAAATATTTTTATCCTTTTTATGCCTTTTCTTGGGGCAGAGATGATTGGCATTCATGATACCTATTTGTGGTCCCATAACCTCAATTGAGGTGGGTTTAATAAACAGGTCTACTTCTGTTCTCTGGTGCCAAAGATATAAAAGAACAAATTGGATACATTTTTAGACAAAAAGCTATCTCCCAAGAACTTTCCAAGCCTAAGATAATCCATGCACTGCAACCTGTAACATTTTCACTCTTGTTTAATGCCTTTAGATATTGGTGCACTGAGAGTTCTTCACATTTTCTGTGACCAAGTGACCGTTGCTGTGTATGTGATGAGTATCGGGGCCTTCAGGTCTGTAGTGAAATCAAGAGGTTCCTGAAAGGCAGAGATGGGGACATTTAAGGCCAGTCCTGAAGAATGAGAAGGGTTCTGTCCTGTGAAGAGCCGAAAGGAGGGACACTTCAGACAGAGGAAAGGTCACAGGTAGTGTCTTTGAGGCAGGCAAAAACTTGAATGCTCAAGGAACAACAAGGACCACGAAGGGTTTCAACAAGGAAGACACCTGATCTGATTTGCAGTTTGTAAACTATCACCCTTCAGTTCCTGCAACAAGAAAGTATCAAAGGAGCTCAGGCCAGGGAGGGGGCCACTGGGGAATCCTTTTAGGGGATAATGGTGATTGGGACTAGAATGATGGCTGTGCAGATAAAGAATTGGCTAGATTAACAATACATTTTGGGCTGGATGCAGTGGCTCACACCTGTCATCCCAGGACTTTGGGAGGCCGAGGCAAGAGGATCGCTTGAGCCCAGGGGTTTGAGACCAGCCTGGGCAACTTGGCGAGACCTCGTCTCTACAGTAAGCCAAAAAAATTAGCTGGGTGTGGTGGCATGCGCCTGTAGTTCCAGTTACTTGGAAGGCTGAGGCGGAAGGATCGCCTGAGCCCAGCAAGTCGAGGCTGAGGTGGCCGTGAGCGTGCCACTGCACTCCCGCCGGGGCGATAGAGTGAGACTGACTCAAAAAAATAAAAAGGAATAAAAAGAAAAATATATTTTGGAGGAAGAACCAATGAACTTGCTAATGGGTTGGATGTAGCAGTGAGGAGAAGAGAGGAATTAAGGAGCGCCCCCAGGCTATATGCCTGAGCCCCCAAATGGATGGTGGCACTGAGACAGGAAGACTGTGGGAGGAACCAGTTTTAGAGAAAACTGAGCTGAAGATGCTGACTGGTTGTGCAAATGAAGGTGCCAAGTTGACAGTTGGTTGTAAGATATTACCTAACATTTAGATCTGCTTTTAGGGCTGGGCACAGTGGCTCACGCCTGTAATCCCAGCACTTTGGGAGGCAAGAGAATTGCCTGAGCCCAGGGATTTGAGACCAGCCTGGGCAACTTGGCAAGACCTCGCCTCTACAATAAATAAAAAAATTAGCCAGACATGGTGCCACATGGATTCAGAGGAGACATCTGGGATGGAGATACATACTTGGATGTCATCGGTTTATAACTGTTTTGTCACCCAGGCTGGAGTGGAGTGGCACTATCACAGCTCACCATAGCCTCGACCTTCTGGGCTCAGGTGATTCTCCTGCCTAGACCTCTTGAGTAAGCTAGGACTACAGGTGTGCATGGCCAATTTTTTTTTTTTTTTGGAGAGACGAGGTCTTGCGATGTTACCCGGGCTGGTCTCGAACTCCTGGGTTCAAGCAATCCCCCTGCCTGCCTCAGTCTCCCAAAGTGCTGGGATTATAGGCGTGAGCCACCATGCCTGGCCATGAGTCTAAGTGTTGATAGCACTCTCCCTAAGACACTCTGCTCAGCTGTTTCATCGCTGAGACTCCACTCCTAAACCCTACATGCTCTTCTATAGCCAGTTCACAGTTACCTCTTCTGTAAGCCGCCCCGTCTCCCAAGGCAGATGTCCCTGGGTCCCCATATCAAATTTCTTCCACTTCCTTATATTGCATTCTTTCCTGGAGTGTGTGTTTGACCTGTCTCCTCTGTTTGACCAGGTAACTCAAGGGCAGGTGAAGCCACGTTGAGGTGTGGACAGTAGATTTCTAAGAATCAAAGGAAATACGTAATGAAACCACAAGTGAAACGTGAGTCAGATGGGCAAGATACCCTGGCATGTGGTGAAGGGACTGAGGTCAGATGCCTAGTAGAACAGTGGTTCTCAAATGTTGCTGCCCATGCAAATGACCTAGGGAATTTGTAAAAACCTTGATGCTAGAGTTTCACCCCACCATGATCAAAACAGGCTTCCTAAGAATGATACCTAGGCTTTCGTGTTTTTTGAAGTTTCTCGGGTCATCTCCATGTACAGCTGCATTTGAGAATCAACAAAAACAGTTTTCCTCCTGCAGAGATCTGGAGGGTTTCTTGTTTGCCTGTGAGGTTTTCCAGACATGAGTGGTTAGTCTTATCCTCGTAGGGTATTTCTTTCCAGGCATAGATGAAAGCATCCATATAGTCAATTAATATTGCTTGAAACACTTCGCATGAGAATTCTTAAAGCCCCCCTGAGTTTATTTAAGGCCGTTTGATGCCTTGTGGGTCAAATACTTCTTAAATAACTAAATTAGTGCGGTCAATCAAGAAAAGAAGAAAACAACCTTACTAAAGTTCACTCTGTGACACATCATATGTTTAGACTGCTTTATGACTTGACAAAGAAGCGTTCGAGATGGATCACAGGTGACAGATGTGACTGCTTCTATGACAATGTGAGGGCCCATATTCCAAATTCAGTGGGAGCGTTGAATTCCATTTTCAACTAATGGAAATGAGCATTCCATGCGTTCATTACAGGTCAAGGGCATTCCCACCTGGAATGAGAAGGAATGCATTTCAGAATGTTTTACTTATACATTTTTTTTTTTGCCTTTTTTTATTTATTTTAAGGATGTGGAGTATAATTCAGGGTTAGGCATACAAATGGTACCCTTGTTGGCGAGGTGTGCCCCACTTCCCCAGGCAGATTCTCACTACTGCCAATCCCGTCCCACCCCACCCTCGGCAGTTTCCCACTACTGCCAATCCTTTTCTTACAGCAGAATGTTTTGTTGTGTGTTCTCCAAGTAATAAGAGTTAGTGAGGAGGTGGGTTCCCTGAAATACGTTTTGAAACTTTTCTCTATTGAAAGATTTCTGAGGGAATTCAGGATTTTTTTTTTCACGTCAATAAAAATGCTATTGACCCTCACGGACTTTCCAAAAGTTTAGTAAAAATCAAGAGAAATAAAGTTTTTCAGCCATCATCCTTGTCTTTTTCAGTGCCTCTATCCAGTTTGCAGGGAGGATGACGCTCTGATTTTAAGCACAATTAGAGATTTCTGAAAAGTGTTTTTTAGTTTTCCTTTGGAATGAAAGTTGAGGCTCTGACTTTGGTTGATGTTGTTACTGGTGAAAAGCAAGAAATGGTTTGGAGTTTTGCCTCCCGTGAAACAGAGAGAGCGCCAGAAAATGCACTGGGCAAAGCTGCAGAATCAGATGGCTTCAACACACAACTCTTATCCAGAAAAAGAGGCTTTGGAACATGTGTGTTTGCCAGGAAAGAAAACTGCTTTATTGAAAGATTAATTTTCAGATTAGTTTTGGGAAATTTGAGATAAATAAATGAGATCAGAGCAAAAAAACATAAGGCCTGGATCTCTTTTCCTGGGGTTTTCAGAAAATAGTTACCGCTTCCAATGAAATGTTTTGACATTTTCGGTAGGGAGAGAATGTTAATTGTAATATTATGTGTATGTGTTCTTAAAAACACTTGTGAATAAATCTTTTATTTGTTTTAAGAGTTTTCAGAAAGTGGCAACACTAGTAAAATGTGAGCTGTGTTTTTCGTCCCTTATGATAACTTCCATGCTTTCTAGGATGCCACGATTCGTGTTCCAAGTTCATGTATACCAGCTGGAGAACGTTCTTCCACTTGTTGTGTCTTCAGTTGTGGTTTTTCGAGGAGTCCCGTTACTCACCTCCACATGTGTCTGCCTGGGTTTCTTAAAGGTGGCACAACAGTGGTCCGCTTGACTGTGCCTTTTTTTTTTTTTTGATTTGGAGTCTCACTCCATCACCCGGGCTAGAGTGCAGTGGCATCCTTACGGCCACCCCAGCGTCGACCTGCTGGGCTCCAGCAATCCTTCTACCTCAGCCTTCCAGGTAGCCGGAACTATAAGTACCACGCCCGGCTAATTTTTTGATTCATTGTAGAGAGATGAGGTCTCCCCAAGTTGCCCAGGCTGTTCTCGAACCCGTGGGCTTAGGCAATCCCCTCACCTCGGCCTCCCAAAGTGCTGGGATTACAGATTTGAGCCACCACGCCTGGCCTACTGTGCCTTTAATATATGTGCTATTCAGCTACTTAGCGGCAGGCACTGTGATCATTGTTTTTTTTTAATAGCTACCACCTCCCTGCTCTGTGCTTAACAGACACCCAATAGTTTGTTGAATGACTATAAAACCTCCCTTTTTTTCTGCCATGTGTATCTACCCCAGAATTCCACATTGCAAGTGACTAGGGCTACGTGTCCAAAGCAAAGGTCTCACTGTTGAAAATTACAGTATTACATTGCATGTGGTCCCTCTGGAGGGAAATGCAACAAAGTCACACGCTCACGGACCACCAAGAATCCAAGTGCAGATGTCACCACCTGAGGCAGACTCCAGAAGAAAGAATGAGCCCCTAACATACAAAAAAGCAGTGTCCACCCTGACTGATGTCATGATCTAGAATCTATGCATAGTCATGACATGTGTGTTCTGGCCGCCACCCACAGAGGGAGAATGTTTTGAGTAACCATCTTAACACGCCTTTATGGTCTAATTTGGTATTTGTTAACTTCCCAGTTAAAAGGTACAGTGGTTCTTACAGAAAATACTTTTCCCTTTCAGATCACTATCTTTAAATGCCAAGTATAAGAATACGCCTTAAGTCACATTAAATCTTGAAAACCATCTCAAAAGCAGATCTGAATGGGAATGAAATTATAGGTGTACACAGTTGTTCACACACTACTGATCAGTGTGCCATCAAATACAAGCAGGAAATGAAAACTGACATAATATATGAGGTATTCCTCATAGAGGAACCATGACACCCTCTCTCTCCTATCCTCGTAAACAAAGCATAAACGCAGAACTGAACAGAGTTTAATTTAAGGGTTAAGGCTCATGTCAATTTGTGCTTATACTGTAGAAAATGACCAGGTGCAAGGAACCGAATAAAACAGACATCCGTGGCATTTTGCGATGCGCCCTTCCTTGGCATGTTTTAAAAGCCAGTGGGACCCATGTCACATGGGAAGAGGGTCGGATCCTGGTATTAAAAGCCAATCAGTAACATTCAACAACAGATTCAACCACTAACATTTGCACAACTAGATTAATGTTTTGGAGTCAGTCAGTCATCAGGCTCATTACTACTGGATTTTCTCTGGTTCATGCTAATAAACCAGATTATTGATTTTAGGATTTTCTTTGTATCCAAGGATATTCTCTAAGATGTCTTTATAATGTTTCATGCTTAAGTTGTCAACCAAAATGACACAACAGTGAGTAATCATTTTCTAATCATGTTGAAAGGGGTTAAAAACGGTGTATAAAATGAATCTTTGCAGCTTCAGAGTCACAAGAGCGTTCTCGCCGGCACTCCCCTGGCTGGGCGGAGGTCATTCCTACCTGCCTGTCATCTTCCCCAGGAATTAGCTAGCTGCATGCACCGCTTAAGACCTTTGATAGTCATCAGTCTGCTTTCCAATATGTCTGGATGGCAGCAGAGCTCAAAAGACACCTGGTCTAAATAGGACTTGAGCACATCAGGGTCTATTGCAGAGTGACAGCAGCCGGGTGCTGTGCTGGTTGGTGGTGGTGTTTATTAATCTCTCTTCTCCTTTCATGTGTATGTATGCTAGCTCCTGGGCGTATATGCCTGGCTCCTGGTGGATGGGGCTGGCGAGTGCATGCGTAGACCGTGTGCATATGTAAAGTAGAAACTGAACCAGGGCAACAAAATGAACTACTGTATGCAAGAAATATATGAAGTGCACCCAGCTGCCAGC
Source organism: Carlito syrichta (assembly GCF_000164805.1). NCBI lineage: Eukaryota > Metazoa > Chordata > Mammalia > Primates > Tarsiidae > Carlito > Carlito syrichta. Next base: position 166,196 of record NW_007080010.1, on the reverse strand, counting down.
AGCAACTGCTACATGCAGTCCACTGATCATTACGCGTATTTTGAAGACAGTCCGGGTTACGGTGGTTGTGATGGTCAGGCTGTGCCCAGTAACAACATATATATGGAACAGGCCTGGGCAGTGAACCAGCCTTATACCTGTAGTTACCCTGGAAACATGTTTAAAAGCAAGGAGTCTGACTTGGACATGGCCCTGAATCAATACAGCCAACCTGAATATTTCGCGGAAGAAAAGCCTACTTTTCCTCCAGGGCAGTCGCCATCGCACTCTCAGAAAAAAGGTAGGGACCCTCTTGCGTCCGTGTCTCCCGAGTTCCCGTGTTTTGTTTCCGTCTCGTCTGAAAGTTGCCGTTTCCATCGGCTGCTTCAGATCTTTGGATCTGAACTCTGAATATTCGAAATTAAAAACGGCAGTAAGGGAAGTTGCTAGGTGATTGCAGGACTCTATGAGCACCAAGACTTCCAAGCCCTTTTTCTCTTCACGTACGAGAAAGCCGGCTCGAGTGGGTTTTCTAGGTTGTCTTGGGCAAGTGCATCTATGTTACCCCAGAGGAGAATTGTTGGCTTCTTTGCTGAAGGAAATATGTAAGAGTCTTCCGGCAGGTGGGTAGGTGTCGTGGCGTTTGAAGTGGAATAACTCTCCCTGGTTCAGGTTCAGGTTAAAAACTCATTTGACTTTTTCCTGGCATTTCCTTTGAAAAGTTTGTCTTAGTTCTCGAGTGAAATCATTGTCATGATTTCTTGGACAGTACTAGAATATTGATAGGCTAGGATTGGTAAATGTTCATTTAAATATAGTTACTTATCCATGTAAACCGGAAATAATCTATTTGTAACCACATCAAACTGTAAGAATGTGAAACTCAAACAAAAACCGATATATTTAACCTTGCCATTGGGTCCCTAAAGTTTAATGTGTCTGCAACCTCTGTGGGAAAATAAGCAAAACATCCTTCAAAACATCCGCTCTTGAAACAAATGCAACATCCTTTTGTCTTAATAGACACAATGGCTTTATAGTGCTGTTTAATCTTCTGTCAATAGACCATTTCGTGTATTGCCAAAAAATAAGAAATAAAAGAAGCAAACAGGTAGTATACCCAGGAAAGTCAGTGGCAACTGCCAGATAGAAATTCTTTTGGAAATAGTGTAAAGTGAAGATCAGGAGGAGACCCAAACTTCACCTGTACGATGACCACTTATGTACCTAATCCTGAATTGTAACCCACATCTTTATTTTTTATTTTTTATTTGTTATTTTTGAGTTGGAGTCTCACTCTGTCACCCAGACTGGAGTGCAGTGGCCGCTCCCGGCCACCGCAGCCTCGACTTGCTGGGCTCCGGCAATCCTTCCGCCTCAGTCTTCCGCGTAGCTGGAACTACAGGCATGCGCTACCACGCCCGGCTGATTTTTTGATTTATTGTAGAGATGAGGTCTCGCCAAGTTGCCCAGGCAGGTCTCGAACCCGCGGGCTCAGGCAATCCACTCACCTCAGCCTCCCAAAGGCGCGGGATTACAGGCTGAGCCACCGAGCCCAGCTGTAACCCACATCTTTAAAATTAAAAAATAAAATAAAATAAAGTACACCTTAGTTTCCTTAAAAAAAAGGAAGAAAAAGAAATGAACAAATAAAATAGTGTAAATGGTAGTGCAGATACACCCGAGTCTCATTCTGTTCTATATACAATTGACAGGCTATTGCATAGAGAACTAAATTTATAGTATTTTGTAATTTGCAAGAACTTGAGGTCCTCTGATCTTCAAAGGGAACTTTCTCTGTGAAATTCACCTCAAAATATAATATGTTTATTTCGTTGTGGTTCCTAAAAAAATGTATCACTTGCTTTTCTCAGTGTGACTCTATGATTAAAACCTCTTATAGAACATATTCAGAGTGATCTGTATTTTCATTTAGTTTTGTACCCTCCCAAAGGGCATCAGGATTTCTCGTTTATGGCAAGTGACACACGGGCTAAGTCTCCTCGTGGGGACGTTGAGATAGACAGTGTGCTCTCTGTTTCATTTCCTATGACAATTAATTTAACTTTGAAAAGAAGAAATCAACATTGCTTTATTTGACATACCTGGACATGCCTTTCGTTGTGCTGTAGGATCACAAGAAAATATTGGTCTCTTGTCTCTCTATCTGGGCATTCTGCTCTTCTTAAGAATTCCTGCAGAACTTTTCAGGCTCTTTTCTCTATATTTTCTTCAGCCAGCCCTAGGGAACATTTGCTTGTAAAATGTTAAACCAGAGATTCTTTACTAATTAATTTGATGTGTGAACTGAAGGGAAAGACACACTGTATGCATATATTGATGTAATTTCAAAGCCATATGCCATTGGAAGTCCACCGCCACCTGCCAAACTCACTAAATCAAAGCAGGCAAATATTCTTAAATGCACCATTATTTACTTTTACAAGTCTTCAAGTAAATCCCAGTCAAACTAAACCCAGCTGTTAACCGTCTCTTGGGACAAAAGGTTGCCCCCAACACGTTGATCCATATTGATCCACTATTGATTTTTGTTGTGTTGGAAGACATCAGAAGTGTCTCATTAAGGCAAAATTAAGACTACAAACAGGTGTTCAGTGGGGCAGGCCTCATTTTCCAATTGGATTTTTATCTATTCACAATAGATAAAAATGTATAATTGCCTCATCTGTGTTTCTTGCTGCTAGTTCAGCTTTATAAACTCTTTAATAATGCAGCTGGTCTTAACTTTTTCTTTATTTTTTTTAAGGATGACTTATTCTCTAGCCTTTGTTTTCTAGCATGTAGAGAATGATCCTAATCTTTTTTTTTTTTTTTAATGGTATTATAGGTACACATTGATGAAATAATGGAAGGCTACACTGCCCGGTGTTAAGAGTGGTTATCTTAATTGGTAGACTTTAGAAGGACTTTTCGATTTCTTTAGGTTGTTTTTCTATGGCTTTTCCATTTTTAGCCAAGAGAGAAAAAAGTTATCAAGCTCCTAAGGCACTAAGAACATGAACTAAGGAGAGCCAGGCTTCAGTTCATTGAATCACGTTTAAAATAAAACTTCAAGAATGGGAGAGGCGTGGAAGGGGCAGTCGGTGTAATTTTCACATTGAGGAGGGCTAAGATGCGGAAAGTAATGCCTGTCTTACTTTTATATAGACTATGAGAAAATAAAGGGTTAATTCTCAAAAAAGAACGCTGCCAATCACTCAGATGACATGAGCTCCTTACTTCAAGTAGCACAGCTCTGAGCCACTAGTTAGAGTCATTCCGGGGGGCCGGTTCAAGGGCACACATTAAGAGGAGGGAGTGGGCAACCCATTCGGGTCCCCTCCTGCTCTGGGAGCTGTTGTGTCCTCTCAATAAATCCTGCTTTCAAAAAAAAAAAAGAGGAGAGAGAGAGTTTGGGGATGAGATGATGGAGAACAGACAACCGGGGTCGTGTGCCTTCTACTTTGTGGTTGTGGTTTCAGCAAAATTAAAAGTTCTCTCTCTCTCTCTCTCTCTCTCTCTCCTTTCTCTCGGCTGGCCATTCCACCAGAAATTCCGACTTCATTCCAAAGTTCCCAAACAGCTTGCCTCTGGCTGCTCTGAAGGCAAATTTGCCCGACAGCCTCTCGGTCCAGTCTAGTCTGTTGAAACAGAATCTCTCCCCAGAGCCCACCCCAACGGCCCTCCTCAGCAGGGCTCTTGGCCTGGACTTCTACACGCCATCAGACTTTGTAGGAGTTGCATGTTCAGAGCGGCTAGAGTGTTCGCATCAGAGTGGGTTATCATGTCCAAGAGAAGAAGAATTTCCTGTTTTGAAGGCAGGATCAAGGAGCTGGGATATGTTTGTCTTGTTCGGTTTTGTTTTCGATCGATCAACGATCATGCTCTTCAGCCTCGGTTTTGCAGACAGGAAAGTCATAACAGATGTCAGGATGCTGAGGGGAGGCCAGGATGCTAAATTAGGCTCTGCCCACCACATACCCTTAGGAGTTGCTAACACCCCGGAAGACACTTTTTAAAAACTCAGAACTGGACTTTCTGATTCTGTTTTCATCCCCCTTCTGACCTGGAGACAGTTTTGTGTTTTTTTTTTTTTTTTTTTTCCGTGTCCTGTGGCTCTGTTGTCTCCACATGAGCCCTTGCACAGACATCAGAAATGGAAATTAAATGGTAAGTTAGGGAATGTTTGAAGTGACCCACATCAAGAGGATTAGGTTAAAAAGAAGAATTATGCCCCAGAGAAACACAATGTCTAATTAGAATTTATCTGGCCCCTTTTAAAGCTAGAGAAGAATTGCTGTGCACGGAGTTGAGGATGGGGCAACCTCAAGTCTGCCCTCCCCCAAAAGAATGTTACATGAGACACAGGAGCCATCACACCCTAGAGTCACCCTCAGTCTGGTGAGCAGAGGCAGGACAGGAAGTCCCAAAGGAGAAGGTGTGTGAGTTCCATCACACCAGGGCGCCCAGCCACGATCTTGCGTGTGAGGTGGCCACGACACGCTTTCCCTTTCTCATTCCTTCCTGGCCTTTCTTCCTCTGCCTCTGTCTCTGTCCCTCCCCATGCTTTCCCCCCACCTCTCTCTCCCTGTCTTCCTCTTGCTCGCCCCTCTCTCCCATCCTTACTCTTCCCCTGTGTTTCACTGAAACACAGATGTGATCAGTCCACCCAGCAAACTGTTGAGTATGGCAGAACTCACATCTTCACTGGCTAGTGCGATCTTGGGTTTTCCTACAATGTCTAGTGGCCAGGATGCCGATGGGAGGCTGGGGTGCTAAATTAGTCCCTGTCCCCCGCATACCCTCAGGAGTCGCTACCACCCCGGAAGACGTTTTTAAAAATTCAGAACACATCTGTGTACCACCTGTGTACCAGGTTCCATGAAAGCCCCTCTTGGCACCTAGAGATGAAAGCAAGGTGAGGAGCAGTCCTGGTGCCCAAACCAAGTCCACGTGCGGACAGAGGCGCCGGCTGATTCCTTTTCTCTCTGAGCACCAGCTCTCTGTGTGGTCAAGGGCGTGTCCTTCAGCGAGTTCTCTGGATGCCCTGGCCTTGCACAGGCATGCACTGCCCTTGACACGAGGCGTGCTGGTGGTGCAGAGCCAGGCTTTGTGAGCAAATGGAGCGGGCACTGGCGGGCTTGGGATGGGGCGCAGCTGACTTCCTGCGTGGGGTCCCCGTCTCGCCTCGCATTCTCTGTGAATGTGTTCCCACAGTCAAGCTGCAAGTTTTTGTTTCTGCTCCCAGCTCTCCCTGAGGTCAGGCTGCTTCCTGCGCTCCCGTCCCCTCTGGTCCAGCTTGTAGGATGCATCTCTCGGGGGTCCTCTGTTCCCCACTGCCTGCCGGGCATCTGTGTCCTTCCTGTTGGCAGCGCCTCGGGGCTGCTGAGCTTCCCTGCACTGTCCCTGGTGCCACCCTCCTCCCACCCCCCTTAATACCAGCTGCTGTGGAGAATCTCCTAGTTTCTCTTGGAGACCCCCAGAGTGTGCTTTCAGGCAGTCACCCCACCAAGCCCCCTTACTTTACCTGCAGATGCCGCCACCATGTTGTCCTGTTCTCTCATGGTCCCCTCCACCTCCAAGCCTTCTGCTTCCTGCTGCTTGGGGCAGTTCTCCTCCACGCCCCGCACCCACCCAGGGCTCCTTCCGGGCCTTTTCCATGACCTGGTAGATCAACACAAATTCCACTAACCCTCCCCACCCTGAAGAGTTCCATCTTGATTCTGGCTCTGCGCCTCTACCCACATCCTCTGTTCCCGAGATCTTGGGCAGTCTCTCCATGGGTCTGCCACTCTGCCTCCCCAGCCCTCATCCCAGACCAAGGATGCTTTCTTCCAGCTGCCACCCACTGCCAGCCACACCCTGGTGGGCCGCCCTGCCCCCTCAGTCTGTACCATGTCTTGTCACTCACTCAGCTCACAGCCCCCAGCCTCTTCTATTACCCAGCAATGTGTTCCCCCTCACCCCCTCCCCACCAGCCCTACCTTCAAAGGCAGCTGTCCCTTGTTTTATATTATTATTATTATTATTTGTAGAGATGGGGGTCTCACTATGTTGCCCAGGATGGTTTTGAACTCCTGGGCTCAAGAGATCCTCCTCACTTGGCCTCCCAAAGTGCTGGGATTATAAGTGTAAGCCACCACACTTGGCCACACTCTCTTGTTGTACAAAAGAGCTCTGAATCCGTTGTGTAAAATGTGTGTGTGTGTGTATTAGGGTTTCTCAGCCTTGGCATTATCAACATTTGGAGCCAGATAATTCTTTGTTATGGTAGCTGTCGTTTGCATTTGAGAATTTTAGTAGTTTCCCCGTCCTCTAGCCACTAGATGCCAGTGACAGACACACACACACACACACACACACACACACACACACACACACACCAGTTGTGACAACCAAGAATGTCTCGAGACATTGCCAAATGTCCCCTGGGGGCAAAATCACCCTCATTTGAGAACCCCTGCACTCATGGCGAAGAGCTTACCGTTTAGAGAACATCTGAATTCAAAGATCTTCTGCAAAGAAACTTTGTATAATGTGAAAATCCTGCCTCAGTTGCCTAGCGTTGTGTTTAGATTTTCGTATATCGAGTTCTCTCAAAGGGGGGTACACTGGAGCATCCATCCTCTTGTATATGGACCAGATCATGTCTACAGTCTGGTTCTGGGCTCTCCTCATCACGGATGCTTGTTCATGTCACATCTGTCTAGATCATACGCACCATGAAGGCAGGAGCCTCTTTTATTGCATACCCTGCAAAGTGCCCGACTTCCCTGATTGCAGAATACGCCTGCAGGGATGCATTCTAACAACAATCGAAACAAAAACAGCTTCTAACCACACTCATGCTATTCCAAGTCCCTTCCCCTGCGTGTAACAGAAGGCCTGATAACCCACAGGCTTAGAACCGTAACCTCGAATCTCATGTTGAGTGGCCTTTCAAGTCAAGACAAGCCACCTGTTCTCAAGCACGCAGGGCCTGAATGGCTGTGGGTGCTTCCGTCTGAGCCCAGAGCCCTAAGTTGCCCTTCCCAGCAAAGTCAGAGGCAACGACCACCCATCTCCAGTGGTCCTTTCTCCTTCCTTTCCCTTTCCTACTCTTCTGATAACCACGCCTTTCTGCTCTTTTAAAGCAGGAAATGAGCCCATTAGGACCAAGGTTCTAGAATTTCAATGCCTACCAGTACCGGCAGGGTTATTTCATCACGGCTGCTTTGTTTAAATGTTTCAACTAGAGCCGGGCTCGGTGGCTCAGCCTGTAATCCCGTGCCTTTGGGAGGCGGAGGTGAGTGGATTGCCTGAGCCTGCGGGTTCGAGACCCACCTGGGCAGCGAGACCTCATCTCTACAATAAATAAAAAAAAAAAAAAAAAAATCAGCCGGGCGTGGTAGCGCATGCCTGTAATTCCGGCTGCTTGGAAGGCTGAGGCGGAAGGATCGCTGGAGCCCAGCAGCTCGAGGCTGCATGGCTGGGAGAGGCCACTGCACTCCAGTCTGGGCGACAGAGTGAGACTCCAACTCAAAAAGAAAAATGAAAATTAAAAAAAAAAAGTTTCAACCAAGACACACAATGTTTATTCACTAGATGGTGAGGATATTTCTCACTTCCATGAAGAAATATGTTTGCTTTCATTTTCCTCGGATGACTTTTGTCTTCCCACTTTTAAGACAAAAATTGTGTGAATTTTTTTTTTTTTTTTGCTCATGAAAAGACATAATACAAGAACAAAAATAAATAGCCACCGAGGCTTAGCTTCTGAGTTGGGGGTACCATAGGGAGCAGTTCTGACTGCAGAGAACTGGAAAGGCTATCTCTTTCTCAGAAGGTGGGGCTGCTATGGCCGGGCTCGGTGGCTCAGGCTGTAATCCCGTGCTTTGGGAGGCCGAGGTGAGTGGATTGCCTGAGCCCATGGGTTCGAGACCCACCTAGGCAACTTGGCAAGACCTCATCTCTACAATAAATCAAAAATTAGCTGGGCATGGTAGCGCGCACCTGTAGTTCCAGCCTGTTGGAAGGCTGAGGCGAAAGGATCGCTGGAGCCCAACAGGTCGAGGCTGTGGTGGCCGGGAGCGGCCACTGTACTCCAATCTGGGCGACAGAGTGAGACTCCAACTCACAAAAAAAAAAAAAAAAAAAAAAAAAGAAGGTGAGGCTGCCTTCCTCTCTCAGTTGATGGCCACACAGTGAGACTTCAGGCTCAGCACTGCCGGGTCACCCAGTGTTTCACGTGAAGCAAGAATTCTGGATGTTGGTCATTGCCAGACCATTGCTGCCACTGCCTTACTAGACTCTGGGGTGGCCATGTGCTCTTTGGGCTGTGGCTGTCGCCACGTTTCCTGGCTTTGTCTCCTTCCCCTACATTAGGGAGGTAAATCTCCTTTCTCTCTCTCTCTCTCTCTCTCTCTCTCTCTCTCTCTCTCTCTCTCCTTTCTAAATAAACTATATTTTCTAATCTAAAAAAAAAAAAGCATTCTGGATGTTACATGAAACCTCATGGTTTTAAAAATCGGCTAAGATTTTTTGAAAAACTCCCTCTAAGCCACATGATGTAGATGCCAGCACACGGACCCTTTAGGTTAACATTCTGACCAAAACTCATGCTATCAACCTATTTCCTTTCTTAGTGATTTGTGTTTCCAAGAGTTTTAGCTCTAATTGCAGATTGAAAAGATTGTGTCTGCTGTTAAGAATTTGAGTCTGCAGGGACAAGGAGAAGGAAATTTAGCCAGGGACTTATGTGTTAAACTGTATCGTGCCCAAGCCTGGCCCCCAAAATTAAAACTAGTATTTTAGCTTCAGGAATTCTTGAGACAGAAGAAATCATCCAAAACATGCTTTGCCCCTTTTTTCTGCCCTAAAACCTCAAGGGAATCCAGAGTCCCTTGTCCTTGGTCCTCACCTACCCCTCCCCTCCATTTTTTCTTTTTTGAGTTGGAGTCTCACTCCATCGCCCAGGCTGGAGTGCAGTGACATGCTCACGGCCACCGCTGCATCGACCCTGCTGGGCTCTGGCGATCCTTCCACCTCTGCCTTCCAAGTAGCGGAACTTCAGGCATGCGCTACCATGCCCGGCTAATTTTTGATTTATTGTAGAGACAAGGTCTCGCCAAGTTGCCCAGGCTGGTCTCGAACCTGAGGGCTCAGACAATCCACTCGCCTTGGCCTCCCAAAGTGCTGCGATGACAGGTTGAGCCACCAAGCCCGGCCTCTCACCCCCTTTTCTAGACTGACACCTCTGATCCAGCCCCCACCCTCGCTCGCCCCGTCTCTCTCCCCGCCCCCCATGCTACAGAATTTGAAGCCTTGAGACCCGGCATCTGCCGTCATCACTCAGTACCAAAGGCCCAGCCAGCAAGAGGGAAAAACGTCAAGGAAGAGGCTTAATTCCCAGAGGGTGATAGGGAAGGAAATAGGGAGCAGTGGCATTTCTGGAGAAAGATTTCCTGGAATGGGACCCCTGGGAAAGTTCTGCTGCAGGGTCATGACGGCAACAACAGAAGGTCCCTAAAGTCCGTGCTGCTTCAAGCTTGTCCCCAGCGAGTATTATGCACAGTAGACCCACACATGTTTGTTAAATCAGCACATGGATGGGTGGGTGGCTTCATTAATATAGCACTCATCAAGGGGTGAAAGATTGTTATGATGTAAGGCTTGGTACCTAATACCGAGAATTAAATGTAAAAGGAATCAGGATTAGTATGTTGGAGAACTGCTCAAGGATAAGCCTTTCATGGTGTTTAAGTATGTGCAGAAATGGCGTGAGGAGGAAGGTATCAATGGGGAGACAGCTTAAATCAGGAGGGTCTGAGCCGCAGGAGGAACGGAGGCTCAGGAGGATGTCTAAGCATGTGAACGTTTTAGCTTTCTTAGAGGTGTTAAAATGTAGCTTAGGCCGGGCTCGGTGGCTCAGCCTGTCATTCCAGCACTTTGGGAGGCTGAGGAGAGTGGATTGCCTGAGCCCGCAGGTTTGAGACCCGCCCGGGCAACTTGGCGAGACCTCGTCTCTACAATAAATCAAAAAATTGGCTGGGCGTGATGGCACATGCCTGTGGTTCCAGCTACTTGGGAGGCTCAGGCAGAGGAATTGCGGGAACCCAGCAGGTCATTGCTGGGGTGGCCATGAGTGTGCCACTGCACTCCAGCCTGGGTGACGGAGTGAGACTGCAACTCAAAAATAAATAAGTTTTATATATATATATACATCCTCATCCTTCGTCCTGTCCTGAGCCACTCAGGGTTCTTGCTGGCTCCAAGGTGCCACGAGATGAATCAGCAATATGAAGCTTCTTCCCTTCCCTGAGCTGCCCAGAATATGTCCTACTATTGCAGTGACAGCCGCTCCCCAGAGATGCCAGGACCGGCTCTGCTGGGCCGGTGGGCTGACACAGAAAGTCGGGGCAGCCAGGTGAAAAAGACCCCTGAACTCAGCCCTCTCCTGCTGCTGCAACTCCCCTCCCAGGCAGCATCTTCCACTCTGCATCGCCTTCGAGGTCAACCTGCTGCATAGTCTATCCTCTAAGGGCCATGTGCCTGCCACGGTTATGGGAGTAGCCAGGGTCTCCTTCTAGGACCTGAGATGCTGTTGTAATTCACTCAAAAGAGTTAAGCCAGCCAGCCGCAGAGGAGAACGCATGGAATCCAAGTGTAAACCCAGAAGCCCTCTGCCTGTTGCTCAATCTAGAGGGCATATTTACAGAACTTTCCCCTTCTACATATGAAATCTCTCAAGAATACAATTGTGTAAGGTTTGTGTTGCTGGGGACTCCTACACGGGGAAGGGCTGGGGTAGGGAGGGAGTTAGGGCTGAAAAACTACTAATTGCATGTCATGCTGACCACCTGGATGGCAGGCTCCCTAGAATTCTGCCCAGACCTCACCATCACGCAACAGACCCAGGCATCATTCCTGCACATTGTACCCTTTGAATCTAAAATGAAGTGAAGATTAGTGTTAGTTGCAACATAGTGGAACTTTGAAAGCATTGTGCGTGTATTGTACGAAGGGGACCCAAGAAAAAACAGAATTATCTTTTGGAGGGCTTGTAGTACAGACCCTTGTAGTACAGGCTTCCTCCACTAGGTAAGTGTTCTAAGAACCCATCGGCATCAGTGTATCCGCTAGCATTGTTGTGAGCGGCTGCATTCACCTTCAGTGATTTTTTTTGTGGCAAACAAGTAACATGATTTTTCCATCGTGACAACACACCTACCCACAGTGCCAACTGGAAAAAAAACTCCAAGGCCTTGGTTGAAGAACAGATGCTTTTATTAAAAAATATACTTGATGAAGTAGCAATATGGTCTTTGAATTGGAAGAATAAGGCATCCAAGCTGATAAGAGCTGGGGGACATATATCATCCTTCGAATGTCACATATTGTCATGGGTCTTAACTGTTTTCTGGAAGGCATTAAGGAGGTTTCTGTAGCAGTCCCCTGGGGCAACTTGCAGATGCAGTTCCTCAGATCTACAGTGGCAGCTTTCGGGATTGTGTCTTCTACACTTGTTTCTAGACGGAACCCAACACCGACGCCATGACACTCATCAGTGTCCACTCCTGGCAACAGCACTAACACAACGTGTGCATTTTTCTTAGTCGGACATATTGGCCAGCACATGACTCCTTTGGTGAGCCTGAGAAAGGAGATGATAGAGACAGATGGAAACACTGAAATAGAGCAGCAAGACGTGGCAGAGTTCTCCAGGAGAATTGTTTAACATGTGCTGCCCTTAGGGACGTTCCATAACCCTGAGAGAATCCCCACCCACCTAAACATTAGGTATGGGATGTTCTTCCCTGACGGAAGTGATTTAATGCTGAATAATGGGCTTAGGCATAATGATTGATGTGTGATTGCCTGTGGTGACGTTTTGGATAAAAAAGATGGCTCAGAGTTTAATATTTTAGAGAAAAGAAAGCAATGGGTGGGGCACACGGGTATGATCACGTAAGCAACTGCCAACAACTTAAGTGAACGTTTCTGTAGAAGGCTTGACGACTTGACTAAAGACGCCTGATCACTTCACCTCCACCCACCAAAAAGATCATCTAAGAGAAGTAAGAGCGTAAACAACCTATCTGCCTAGCAGTTAGACAGGGGAAGAAGCTCGTTCCACTCACTGACTGAATTATGGCCGCACTCCACAAGAACCTTAAAGGACAGTTTGACCATCAGCATAAATTGTTGAGCTATAGAGAGGGAGAAATCTTCAGTGTCCTACTGCTGATGCCAAAATATCAAGCCAGCATGTCTGGTGAGGTGGGGTAGGGAAACCAGAAGTGAGGATGAATTGCCAGCATCTGCCTGGCTCTGGTTGCTGTTCTGGGCGCCATGCTGTGGTCTCTCCCCAGGCTCCTCCCACAAGCAACACTGTGTCCAACTGTGTTATAGTTGGTTCTCACACATGACGCCAATTCACAGGCAGGAAATGGCCTATGCCTCTTTTCCCCGTCTCTCTGCATTCTGTCCTTGATACCAGGACCTCAAAAGCCTTCACTGGATCCACTGTACCTAACCTCTAGGCATAAAAGGTCAAGATGTAGCTTTCCTGACAATTCCAATATGTGTGCTCCCCTTGCCTTCATCAGGAGGGGGGTGCTTGTTTTAATAATGGAGTTATTTTGTTGTTAAAAGTTACTTTGTGTTTTATAAGTGGGTCTTTGTATGCACATACAAGCACCCAAGACACGTCCTTGTCAACACTTGTTATTGTCTGTTGTTTTTGCTGAAACCATCCTCGTGAGTATAAAGTGGCATCTCACTGTGGTTTTCCTTGCAATGATGCCGAGCATCTTTTCACATTCTTTCCTTTGTTTTCGTCTCTCTTTCTCTCATTAAGGAATGATCAGAGCTGGAGAAACATAATTCAGTTGCTTGAGAGTTTCCAAAGGAAAAAAAATATCTTACTCATTTTTATATTCACAGCACCTCACACAATGTAAGCACATAGTAACTGCTAAATAAACGTTTGCTGAATTCATGAACAGGTGACTGATTGAATGAACACACAAAGCATTCCCATTCCCTTTTGTCCTACCCAGATCCTTCCCAGAATTCCATTTTTTAAAAATGTCTGATGAGAGTTCAGAAACCCTTGAAGCAAACTCAACAGATGAATCATGGCTTGCATGATGCAAAAGTAAACCAAGAAAAGCTGTGATATTTAAAAATATAATCCTGGATGTTATCAAATCTCACTTTAAAGTCATGTATCAGCCTCCCAAGAAGGAACATTCTTCTAAATTAAATTTTGAGAAAATCAATTTCTAAGAAAGTATGAAAATAAATCATTTTCTTTGCTTTCCTTGATGGCTTTTTTTTTTCCTGAAAATAAGCCTCAGTGATCTAGTTTAATAAAAAGTTTATGAAAATGTCATGACAAGATATTCAATAGGCATCTGTCATTTCAACCTCGCTAATCTTCACTGAAACCAAGAAGAGTTTACTGAGTCAAAAAACTCTAAGAACCATGATCAGGAGAAAGAACGATTTTTGTTTTCTCAGCCTCTCCCTTCATCTCCCAACAAATCATGCCTCATTTTGACTTTTTGGTCATATCTAAAATTACAAGGGAGAGACCCCCCCCAAAAAAGGAATTTATTTATTTAAAATGTGTGTTTATTCTTACATGTTTAAACTTCAGTCACCTTCAAAGAAGTCTCTGTTTGATACGAGACACCTGTCGAGACACTTTTTCCACTGCTCAAAACAGTTTTTGAACTCATCCATTTTGATGTGTTTTAGTGCTTCTGCCATTTTTGTTTCACCTCTTCCACAGTGGCAAGACATTTCCCTTTGAGGGCTTTTTTTTAGCCAGGAAAACAAACAAAAAGTCTCTTGGGGTCAGATCGTGTGAATAGGGAGGGTGAGGCATGGCGGTTATGCTGGTTTGGGTCAAAAACTGAACACTCAGCACATTCATGGACAGGTGCACTTGTAAATCACTCATCATGAAATGGGCAAATGCATAGAAAGAATCTCCTTGAAAAAAATTCTCTCACAACTATGCTTGCTGGGACACTGATACTGATGGATTCCTAGAACACTTGCCTAATGGGGAAAGCCTGTACGACAAGAGGCTGGTCCTTCAAAAAGATAATTCTGGTTTTGGGGGCCCTACGTGCTTCTTTGATGAACTATGGATGTATGTTAGACTGGATTTGCCTTTCTGAATCAGTTTCTTGTGTAGGGCCCTCATCTCCAAGGTTAGGGAAAGAAGTAAAAACAGGTTTTTTGCTTTTAAGCTTTAGCTTCCCGGGTCGAGGAATTTAAACTAATAAATTCACTGTACACCACTCAAGAGAGTTATCATGGTTGGATTTTCTCTTTTTCTTAATAAATAAAACGTTGACCATTCCTCACTACCCAGTGTTGTTAGATTATGTTCCAATAATATCACAAGTTTACCTAATTTCGTTTCAGATGGCCTAATTCGCTCTACTAAATGTTAACTCTATTTTTAGAAAAAAAGACCAACGTAACTTATCCTGGAGGACTAGAAGTGAAGAGATCTGGGTTTTAGTCTCTGCTGGTAATTTCTAGTGTGACCCAGAGGCCTGTTTCCCCACCTCAAAAATACAAAATCATCTCCAGGACCTTCGGCCATTACACTTTCTGAATTTATTGCATGGGACTGTGATTCCAAAGCAGACCGAGTCTTTTAAGATCAGATTCTGGACCGGGCACTATGGCTCAAGCCTGTAATCCCAGTACTTTGGGCAGCCGAGGCAAGAGGATTGCCTGAGCTCAGGGGTTTGAGACTAGCCTGGGCAACTTGGTGAGACCCCATCTCTACAACTAAAAATATATATATATATTAGTAGGATGTGGTGTCACGTGCCTGTGGTTCCAGCTACTTGGAAGGCGGAGGTGGAAGGATCACCGGAGCCCAGCAGGTCGAAGCTGGGGTGGCCGTGACCGTGCCACTGTACTCTAGCCTGAGCAACAGAGTGAGACTCCAACTCAAAAAAAAAAAAAAAAAAAGATCAGGTTCTGAAATAAGCTTGGTGAGAAAGAGTGTGTTACCCAGAATTCAGAGCACTCCGGGTGTTTCAGATCCTGGCCTCTCTTCTTGACCCGTTGGTTCCATCGCCTTCCTGCCACTCCCACCTGTGCCACAAGAATGAGCACTCCTGTTTCTAGGGCATTCTGAGATCCTGGGCCCAGCGTTACCGCTATGAGTGTACGATCCTTACTTCATGAAGAAATGAAGCCATAGTCTTTGGTTTCATTAAGTCTGTTCTGCGTCACCACCGCTTGTCAAACTTGTTCTGTCTCTGGCCATTACACTTTAGAAAAAAAAGTGGTTAGAGCGTGTCTTTGACCTTAATAGGATTTTTTTTTCACGTTCTTCTTTTTATCTTTTTCACAGGGTACATTCCCAGTTACCTGGATAAGGACGAGCTCTGTGTAGTGTGTGGAGACAAAGCCACCGGCTATCACTATCGCTGCATCACGTGCGAAGGCTGCAAGGTAACTGCCCTGGGTCCGGGAGCACAGAGCTCAGCCCGGCTCCAGTCCCCACCCTCTCACCACCCCTGCACCCTACCAGAATGCAACGTCAAGTCTGAGTTCAAATTAAAACCAAATGCTGGCCGGGCGTGGTGGCTCAAGCCTGGAATCCCAGCACTTTGGAGAGCCGAGGTGAGAGGATTGCCTGAGCCCACGGGTTTCGAGATCAACCTGGGCAACTTGGCAAGACCGCGTCTCTACAATAAATCAAAAAAATTAGCCGGGCGTGGCAGCACACACCTGTGGTTCCAGCTACTTGAAAGGCTGAGGCGGAAGGATCGCTGGAGCCCAGAGGTTCGATGCTGGGGTGGCCGTGAGTGTGCCACTGCACTCCAGCCAGGGTGAGGGAGTGACACTCTGACTCAAAAAAAACCACCAAATGCTAACACCCATGGCCTGTGATCGTCCAGGTGTCTGGTTGTGCTCTTCATTTCTGACATTCAAGAACTGATTTTTTTTTTCCCCAAATCATCAATAACCAAATGAAGTTTATGAGAATGTGACGTCTGGTCTCTTTATCTCTACGTTTTTAAAAAAGAAAGAGAATCCATAAAATGAAGAGAAATGACTCAAACTCTTACTTTTTAAGAAGCAGCATAGATCTTTTTCAGCATGTCATCGTCATCTCAAGTCATGACTATCCCTCCTCGTTTTATCCAACATGCTTGAGAAGACAGAGTTGAAGGGACCTCAGGCTGCTTCTCCACTGTCAGTCCGAGAGACTAGACTCTCTGTAAGGGTTCCAGTGGAGAATATCTTTGAGGCTAGCCTCAGTTGTGTTCTGAAATGATCAGAGTGGCTTTCCGCACAGGCTGCAGGTAGTAAGTAGGCTCTGGTCATCCATCAGCTAATCGTGTGTGCTACAGACCCAGCTTCATGAGACGCTTGACAAGAACACCTCGGAGACCCACAGTCTATTCACTTCCCTCTCACAATCCCCATCAGCAAAATTAAGACAAACTTTCTGGAAAACACTTTCGGATCCAACAACCTAGCCTAGAAAAGAGAAGTCAACCATAAAAGCAAGCCCAACCTCACCCAGAGCCGTGTCCAGTGTTCTGCTGTGTAAGTGAGGAAATATTCAAAGTCAGGGGAGGACTTTTTACATTGTTCTCTTGTTAAATGTTTCATTTATCTTTTATATTTAAAAGTAAATGACCACAAGATATAAATCCCAAAGCAAAAATTGTGTTAAAAAAATAAGCACAGGGCTGGGCGTGGTGGCTCACACCTCTAATCCCAGCACTTTGGGAGGCCAAAGTGGGAGGATTGCTTGAGACCAGGAGTTTGAGACCAGTCTGGGCAACATTGCAAGACCTCATTCCTATAAAAAAAAATATACAGTTTAATAGTGTTTGAGGAAAATTCCTAGTTTTTCCTAGAGCTTTACTTAGTTTATTTCCCTTTGTGTATGTACAGGAATGGTTTGGGGAATTTGGGGGTAGGAAAGGGGGAGTCTCCTTGCATGAATAAAGAAGAGAAAGTCATATAGGTCGCCTCAGTTAATAAGTTCTTTCTTGCCAGGCTCGGTGGCTCAGCCTGTAATCCCGTGCCTTGGGAGGCTGAGGCGAGTGGATTGCCTGAGCCCGCGGGTTCGAGGCCCGCCTGGGCAACTTGGCAAGGCCTCAGCTCTACAATAAATCAGAAAAATTAGCCGGGGGTGGTAGCGCGCGCCTGTAGTTCCAGCTACTCGGAAGGCTGAGGCGGAAGGATCGCCGGAGCCCAGCAGATCGAGGCTGTGGTGCTGGAAGTGGCCACTGCACTCCAGTCTGGGCGACTGGAGTGAGACTCCAACTCTAAAAAAATAAATACATAAAAATAAAAAATAAATTCTTTCTTTTCATAGCTCTGATTTAGTGGGGGAATCTCCATCTCCTGGTTAGAATAATTAAATATTTTAACAGTACAAGTTCCCAAGTCATGCAAAATCGAGTCAATACTATGACACCAACCCTTTCCCTAATAAGACTTTGGCGCTTTATTAAAACATAAAAATAAGCCGGGCTCGGTGGCTCAGCCTGTAATCCCGTACCTTTGAGAGGCTGAGGTGAGTGGATTGCCTGAGCCCGCGGGTTCGAGACCCGCCTGGGCAGCGAGACCTCATCTCTACAATAAATCAAAAAATCAGCTGGGCATGGTAGCGCATGCCTGCAATTCCAGCTACTCGGAAGGCTGAGGCGGAAGGATCACCGGAGCCCAGCAGGTCGAGGCTGCGGTGGCCGGGAGCGGCCACTGCACTCCAGTCTGGGCGACAGAGTGAGACTCCAACTCAAAAAAAAAAAAACATAAAAATAATAAAAATAAATAAAAATTTAAAAAATAAATTGTCTAAAAGAAAACAAAAAATATAAAACATTTCTACCTTCCCTTTCTTCTCTTCCTTCTCTTCCCCAGCGATTCCCTTTCTTTCTGCCTTTTTTGTCTGGAAGCCCCCAAAATCAACGTGTTGGGTCAGTCTCAAACCAACATGTGGCCTGTTTTCCCCTAATGGAAGATTTTCCAGGCAAATTTGCTACTTTTCGTGCATGAAATTAGGAAGCATTTAGGAGAGGACTGTTAAAAACGTGGAGGTTTCCACCCTGTGGAAAGAGGCAGTTTCGAGGGTCCCAAGTCCTCATCTCCGCAAAACCGTCGAGATATGCATGTCCTTATCCACGCAGATCCCTTGACCTCTTTGACGGTCCTTTAACAAAGCCTGGGCTAAGATTTGCCATTACAGCTAGGAAAATAATGTCTTAGGGAATTTAATGAAGCTAATTACAGGGATGCCCTGGCTGTTTATTAATTAGCCAGACTGTCTCTTAAAAGCACCGTTTTATTGGCTTGGTTTGAAAGTAATAAAACTACACAACTCTAGGTGCATGCTCGCATTCCAAAAGCTCAGTCCTTCAAACTAGCCTTTTTTTCTAAATGAGCCCCAATTTACAAGGCTTTCCTTACCAGAATATGCAGCACTGAGGTTCTCTTAAATCAGCGCCTAATGGTACATTTTGAATTCTGGGAGGAGAGGCTCTAATGAAAATTCCATTTAGTACTTAATTCCCCAAAACTCAACGTGCTTTACAGAGGACTTAGTGCATCATCTGTGGTTGACTTAAACCAAGGGAGAATTGAGCCTATTAACCTGTGTCCCCGCCTCTTGTGTGTCTTCACGAATGATCAAGAAGTCAGCTAGCCTCTTTCCCAAGATCACACGGTATTTGGGGCCTGATTTAGCTGAGGTTTTCCGAAAAGAAAATATAAAAAAGCGTGTGGCACAAAGCTAGATTTCTCAGCCTCTGTGTCTTCATCTCAGATCAGAATCCTGTTCCTAGGACGGCCTTCAGCATAACATCAGACAAGAGCTTGGGGGGGGCGGGTTATGCAGATCACTGAGTATAATGGCAAAGCATCCTGGGAAATGACAAAAGAGTGTTTCATATTGCAACACAGTCTTTACAAGAGGTGAAAGATGGACAAGGTTCTGCTTCGTACATTGGTGAGTCTAACCTGTCATTGAAAACAATTTCTACCACATACTTGCGATATGGACATGAAGACTCTTTTTGGCTTATTTTTGCCCTAACAACAGTGAAATCTTTTGCAGAAGCCATCTCTGTTGTGATGTGCCTGTTTTTACGCTTTTTTTTTTTTTGAGTCGGAGTCTCACTCCATCCCCCAGGCTGGAGTGCAAGTGGCACGCTCATGGTCACCCCAGCTTCGACCTGCGGGGCTCCAGTGATCCTTCCACCTCAGCCATCCAAGTCGCTGGAATCACAGGCATGCACCACAACGCCTGGCTTATTTTTTGTAGAGACGAGGTCTCAACAAGTTGCCTAGGCTGGTCTCGAACCCGTGGGCTCAGGCAATCCCCTCTGCCCCCCAAATTGCTGGGGTAACAGGCTTGAGCCACCGTGCCCGGCCATGCTTTTTTTTTCTTTTAGAAAGAATGTTGATACTTCTCCACAGTAAACCAGTTTTAAGGAAGCATCAAAGCTTTTTCACAGCTACCCAGATATTGAACTAGGAGAGAGACTTAGCTCTTTCTCACATTGATTAGTGCATCCTCTCTAAGAACTAAAAAACGAATCCAATTTTTCTCTGAATTCAAAGAAGCATGTCAGATATTGATTTCTGAAAGCAAGACCGCTGCTCACCAGGAAATCACCAATGAAATATATGTTCTTATTTATTCTCCAGGGCATCTCTTTATCAGCTCACTTCTCAAAGAATTTTTTTTTTAATAAATAGACTATTTTAAATGACTTCTCTTCAAGTTCTCTTCTAGGAGTTAATTTTTTGTCACTTTTTAAGTTAAGGGATCTAGCATGTTTATGATGACTCAGACAAAGTGGTCCCTTATCATATATCAAAGTATACTTTATTCGTGCTTAAGGAAGGCTAGCATCTTAAAAGAGATTTGGTCCATGAAGTGCCCAAGAAATGTCCTCAGAGGTAAGCCACAGCAAAGACGGCCCAATGAATAGCAGAGCTGGCCACCTCAACTCTTTCTTCAAAATAAGCAAAGTATCAATCATTTCATTCATCCGAATAAGAAGTGCACAGAGTAGCCCTTTCCGTGTTTTCCTTGCGTCTGGTGTATTACACTTCATTCTCTCCTTAGTATTGTCTGACCCTTAAATGTGCTCCCTGCCCCACCGCCAACATGAGTTCACATCAGAGTGTGAGGGAGGAAGGGTCTCCCCAACTCCAGATGCACCCAGCATTCTCCCCGGATGCCTTGGACTCTGGTATTTCCACCTCTAGGAGGTTGTTGCCTCTTCCAGAAGGAGGTACGCCACCCACCCCCTGCCTGTACCATACGTCTTCTCGCCAGGAATCTCTGGGTTTCTTCTTCCCTCTGTTTCCCTCCTGGGACTGAGGGTTCAGAGGCAGAGGAGGGAGGGCTGCAGGGAAGCTTGCGCTTCACCCGCACGCTGTGCTCTGACATTCACGCTTTGGCACAATTTGCCCACCTTGCTCACCCAGCAAAGCATTGCTGACGTCTCCAGCAGCTGCCCCGTGTGAGCTAGTGAATTCCATCATGGCACATCGCCATCTTCCAAACGGTTAATGGTGAGGGACACAAAGCCCAAATATAGCATGACAGTTTTTCAGTTAGAACTTGAGCGATGGAGTTGGTCAGAGATTTGCACATGTGCGCCCAAATTTAGTCCATTGGCCTCCATTATTTCTGGTGTTTTTCTATCTGATTCTGCTTTGCCCAATAAGAAATCTTACCTGGTCGTGTGTGGTGACTCAGCCTGTGATCCCAGCACTTTGGAAGACCAAAGCTAGAGGATTGGGGCAACTTGGTGAGACCTCGTCTCTACAATAAATCAAAAAATCAAGTCAGGCATGGTAGCACGCACCTGTAGTTCCAGCTACTTGGAAGGCTGAGGTGGAAGGATCTCCTAAGTCCAGCAGGTTGACGCTGGGGTGGCCATGAGCGTGCCACTGAACTCCAGCCTGAGTGACAGAGTGAGACTCCAACTAAAAAAAAAGAAAGAAAGAAAAAAAGAAATTCTACCTTGGACCTTTTCATGATAAGGAAGAGCTTTTGTTTCTAAGTGAGAACTATGTTAGTGGGTATATGTACAAAATCAAAGCTGAAGAAAATTAAACAGAATGACAAGAGTTTAGGCTGAATCTAGGCCACCTGGTATTTCAGTCTCTCTGTTTACCTGGCAAAGTTAGAAGCCCCCATAAGTTCTAGCAAAGGACATCCATCAAAACCGCTTTATGTCTATTCTTATTAAAAAAAAAAAAAAAAAAGCTCATTTTGTTTGCTCTTCTACCAAAACAGATAAAACTGATTCATTGGAGAGGTGGTGGAAAAAGGACTATTTATAATCTGTTCATCTGAAACATTTAAATAATACAGAAACATTCCTTTTATTTTGCATCATAGAAGCAGTTAAGCAAATAAGATTTGCAGTGCGATTCCTGGGTTGCACGCCAGGTCCGGCGTGTACTCACCACGTGATGTAGGGCGAGTGATTTAGCCTGTCTGAAGTTTACTGTTTTCATCCCTGCAGTGAAACTAGTAAGAGCGCCTCCCTTATGAGCCTGGAGGGTGGATCACAGGATCTGGAAGGGTCTCCAGCACTTTGCAAGGTGCCTGGCGCATAAGTGTTCCCTGCCATAATTAACTCCGACCATACGGAATCCAGTTGTCCAGAAAGTGCCAGTATTGTACCTCCTTGAGAATATTACATAAGTCACCCAAAACTAGAACTAAAAAGCATCCTCAGACGCTACAGAGACACTCTCTAGTGCCTTAAGAAAGGAAGAAACACAACACATTGAACTGGTAGGTGTATGTCTACAGATGGGAAAGGTCTGGTAGAAAATCTGAAATGTTCGACCCTCCAAATGCTGTTGTTTAAAGGCTAAGTGAGTCGGTCATGGCCATCTCAGGAGCCAAAAGCAAGAATTAAACTGAATCTCTCATGGCACCTATTTAACTATGAAATGATTCAATTATTAATAAAGTATTACAAGGACCCATCTTGTTATTTTTTCCTTCACTTTCCTCTTAACCTTGGACGAAGCTCTTTTATTTTCCAGCTCCTCGTGGCTTAATCTGGTGGCATAATTAATCTAGCAACACCTTATGAGATAAGACAATATATTTTATTGGATAGAAACTATTCAATGTTTAGAAAAAATAAAAACAAGCCCTAGTTTTTCCCATGAGCCTTTTTTTTCCTTGAATAAATGACCCCCCAAAAAAGGCACTGACTCTGTAGGCCTTGGGCATCTCCTTCAGCTTCTCCTTCGAATTCTCCAGATCGCTGTGGACCATTTGTTCTAGATTTGCGTATGGAGAGCTAGAGGCCCAGATACAGGCCAAGGGCCAAGTTTATCCTGTGGTTTAGCTTGTGGTTATGCAAACACAAAATTCTAGAGAAGATGAAATGGTTGTCTCTTGTCTTTCTTTCTCGTGTAGGGTTTCTTTAGGAGAACCATTCAGAAAAATCTCCATCCATCCTATTCCTGTAAATATGAAGGAAAGTGTGTCATAGACAAAGTCACGCGAAATCAGTGCCAGGAATGTCGCTTTAAGAAATGCATCTATGTTGGCATGGCAACAGATTGTAAGTAGATCTTCATTTGCTTCCTATATTCAAGGAGTGTTGGTTGGGAAAGGGTTGGAAGTTCAAGAGATCAACCGGGCAGAAAAAGAAAGCGGGAGGCTAGCTGGGCTCGGTGGCTCTGCCTATCATCCCAGCACTTTGGGAGGCCAAGGCGAGTGGATTGCCTGAGCCCGTGAGTTTGAGACCAGCCTGAGCAACTTGACGAGACCGCGTCTCTACAATAAATGAAAAATTAGCCGGTCGTGGTAGCATGCACCTGTAGTTCCGGCTGACTTGAAAGACTGAGGCAGAAGGATCGCTAGAGCCTAGCAGGTCAGCACAGGGATGGCCATGAGTGTGTGCCCAGGCAACCGAGTGAGACTCCAACTCAAAAAAAAAAAAAAAAAAAAGCAGGAACCTGTGTGGACAGAGAGGGGAATACCTGGCTTTTTTCAGGTTTGCCCTGGAAGGGATGTGGGATCCATTGCTGAATGGTTTCCATCCCACCCCTCTTATGTCAACTCCTAACTCTCAAAGTATGGAGGGTGGGGAGGAAGAGTGGCTGGACCATCCCTGTCACCTGTGTCAGATGGTTAGCAACATTCTGTTCATGACAGATTCCAAATGAGAGGTCTTGCCCTTTACCTGGATAAGTTATCAGTTCATGTTTACCTGGACAAGGTATCATCTCACACATGGCGTTTGTGTGGTGAGAACCTTGTGGACGAGTCCTAACATTTTTTTCAAAAGCAAAGACAGGAACTTGTTTTACAGACATTTTTGGCGACGGGGCACTGGCAGAAAACATCGTGTTCAGAAATTTCTGAAGAATGTGAAGTTGAGTGCTGTTGCGTGAGTCATGCTGCAGTTGGTTGTTTGTTATATTTTTAGCAAGAAAGACATTCCGAGCCGAAGCCGTCCCCGCTGGTTTTCAGAGTGCTACGGCATATGGTGGCGAGATTAGCCCTCGGGGTCTCTTCTCCCCGTGCTGGGCAAGGGATTTGCACCAGTCACTTTAATTAATCTAATCATAAAAATAAGAATCATGTCGTTCAGAATGTGTGGCCTCCCTTTTGGCAGGGATCGGTGTTAATGATTTCTACTGGCATACTTTTTTTTTTTTTTTTTGCACATCCATGAGGGAATCCAACTCTCGGTCCAAAAGAAAAAGAAAAGAAAATGCAATGAAGCTTTGAAAGAAAATAATCATGGCTTATATTTATGTAATAAATAGAATTCTTTCCATGAGAACAAAAAAAAAAATTTGTGGAATGTTCTGGTTTTCCCATTAAACCACAGAATGGAGACTCTTAAAAAAGAGAGAGGGTTGTGTTATCCATAATTATCCATCACCCATCCTCTGAGAGTTAGGAATTTACATGAGGGAAGTGGGAGAGAAATGTGTTAGGGAGTTAGGCTGGAGGTCCTGGGCTAAGCCCCACCTCTGGCTACGTGTTTTTCTTATCTTTATCTTTTCAAGACTATGTAGCCTCTGCTCACAGTGTGTCTGATAAGGACATGTGAACCTCCTAATGCTCACCTTAGCCAAATGCTTAGACATGTCACTGTGATGAACTGTCATTATGGAATATTCATTTCATTGTTCCATTGAGCAGTTTAAGGTATGAGTATTTGTGTGATTTAAAAAAAAAACACTCCGTGTTGATATAGACTGTGTGGAAGGAAGTGTAGAATATCGCTTACTTGCTCGTGACGTATTAGAAGAGCTCAGGCTAGGCTGGGTGTCGTGGCTCACGGCTGTAATCCCAGCACTTTGGGAGGCCAAGGTGGGAGGATTGCCTGAGCCCAGGAGGTTGAGGCTGTGTGGAGCCAGGATGGCACCACTGCACTCCAGCCTGGGCAATAGAACGAGATCCTGTCTCACAAAAGGAAAAATGAAAAAAGAAGATCTCAGGCTTCATCTTCAGAAAAACTTGAGTCGGCCTTCCAGATCTGCCGCTTGTTAGCTGTGTGACCTTTGAGATTAAGCCTTGGCTTTTCCTCCTGTGAAATCCTCGCCTGCCTCGTAGGGTTTTCGAGATTAAAGGAGTTGAAGCACACCAATTGCAGCAGCCCCGGGGGCCCTGGAAGCATCTGGGATTGGGCCGTGGGTGTGAACCAGAATGAAGGGCCCGTTCGGACTTCCCACAGCTGTAAATGCTCACGTGACTCCGACAATCCAGTCAATCCTAGACGATCTGGGATTGTATGTTCTATCTGTGGATGAGCCAGGCTCACAGGTCCTCTTCTGCCTTCTGTTTCTCTTTTCCTACCAGGTCACACCTTCACGGAGAAGTGGCCCTGGGACAATTATGTTGTGGAACTGGAGGCGGGAGGCCTGGGTCTTGCCCGGGCTCTGCCATAAATTTGCTGTGTGAACTTTAGGCAAGTCACAACCTCTCTGGACCAACTTCCTCCTCTGTAAAAGGAGAGAAGGGGACCAGGTGATACCTAAGGTCCCTTCCAGTTCTAAAATACTGTGGCTCTGTCATGGAAAACATGAGCCAGGCCAAGCGCGGTGGCTCACGCCTGTCATCCCAGCATTTTGGCAGGCCGAGGCGAGAGGATTACTTGAGCCTAGGAGTCCGAGACCAGCCTGGGCAACGTAGTGAGACCTCGTCTCTAAAAAATTAAAATTAAAATATTATTTAGAAACAAACAAACAAAAAAAACCCCAAGCCTTTCTATTCCCTTGATAGTTACTAGGAGTCTAGTGAAACGGTTTTGTTTTGGAAATTAACCTTGGAAAGAGAGGCTTCTTGTTCCCTGCTCTTATTATCCTTTTGCCAAAATGATAAAGTCATGAGCACACTGACTGAGTACTTATAGTGCACCATCACTTAAGTACCCTGTAGGTATAATGGATCTCATTTCATTGAGGGAAAAATAAAAGTTCAGAGAGTCTAAGAAACTTGCTAGAGGTCACACAGCTAGAATGCGACTGTGTCAGAATTCAAACCCAAGTCTTTCTGGATCCCAAAGCCTGGGCTCTTGAGCCACCACGGGGGGTTGACCATGGAGAGGACAACACAGGCCCCAGGGAGGCTCCCTTCAGGGAGCCCAGAGGACTGGGGTGCTTCTTCCTCTGAGGAGGGCTCACGTGCCTTCCATTTCCTGCTCTGTGACGTTTCTTTTGCTTTTGTGTGTCCCAGTTTTTCTTTTCTTTTTTTTTTTGTTTTTGAGTTGGAGTCTCACTCTGTCACCCAGGCTGGAGGGCAGTGGCA